>NW_028168564.1:0-162500 GCF_964237585.1 Gallinula chloropus | reverse complement strand
CAACCTTGCAGGTACCTCCCATGTCCCCGGCCCAACGAAAGCCCCCAGACCCAAATGGAGAGGGGCTGCTTGGGGGCCCCCTGGGGGCCCTTCAGGCCAGCTAGGTCTTTGGGTCCTGGCTCCTTCGGTTTGGGAGCTGTTGCTGCAGATGGGCATGTTGGCCGGAGAGTGGTTCTCGGGCCGTGAACTGCAACCTTGCAGGTAGCTCCCAGGTTCCCGGCCCAACGAAAGGCCCCAGACCCAAATGGAGAGGGGCTGCTTGGGGGCCCCCTGGGGCCCCTTCAGGCCAGCTAGGTCTTTGGGTCCTGGCTCCTTCGGTTTGGGAGCTGTTGCTGCAGTTGTGCATGTTGGCCGGAGAGTGCTTCTCGGGCCGCGAACTGCAACCTTGCAGGTACCTCCCAGGTTCCCGGCCCAACGAAAGCCCCCAGACCCAAATGGAGAGGGGCTGCTTGGGGGCCCCCTGGGGGCCCTTCAGGCCAGCTAGGTCTTTGGGTCCTGGCTCCTTCGGTTTGGGAGCTGTTGCTGGACGTTGGGCATGTTGGCCGGAGAGTGCTTCTCAGGCTGCGAACTGCAACCTCGCAGGTACCTCCCAGGTTCCATGCCCAACGAAAGCCCCCAGACCCAAATGGAGAGGGGCTGTTTGGGGGCCCCCTTGGGACTCTTCAGGCCAGCTAGGTCTTTGGGTCCTGGCTCCTTCGGTTTGGGAGCTGTTGCTGGACGTTGGGCATGTTGGCCGGAGAGTGCTTCTCGGGCCGCGCACTGCAACCTTGCAGCCACTTCCCAGGTTCCCGGCCCAACGAAAGCCCCCAGACCCAAATGGAGAGGGGCTGCTTGGGGGCCCCCTGGGGACTCTTCAGGCCAGCTAGGTCTTTGGGTCCTGGCTCCTTCGGTTTGGGAGCTGTTGCTGGACGTTGGGCATGTTGGCCGGAGAGTGCTTCTCGGGCCGCGCACTGCAACCTTGCAGCCACTTCCCAGGTTCCCGGCCCAACGAAAGCCCCCAGACCCAAATGGAGAGGGGCTGCTTGGGGGCCCCCTGGGGCCCCTTCAGGCCAGCTAGGTCTTTGGGTCCTGGCTCCTTGGGTTTGGGAGCTGTTGCTGGACGTTGGGCATGTTGGCCGGAGAGTGCTTCTCGGGCCGTGAACTGCAACCTTGCAGGTACTTCCCAGGTCCCCGGCCCAACGAAAGCCCCCAGACCCAAATGGAGAGGGGCTGCTTGGGGGCCCCCTGGGGGCCCTTCAGGCCAGCTAGGTCTTTGGGTCCTGGCTCCTTCGGTTTGGGAGCTGTTGCTGGACGTTGGGCATGTTGGCCGGAGAGTGCTTCTCGGTACGTGAACTGCAACCTTGCAGGTAGCTCCCAGGTTCCCGGCCCAAGGAAAGCGCCCAGACCCAAATAGGGAGGGGCTGCTTGGGGGCCCCTTGGGGCCCCTTCAGGCCAGCTAGCTCTTTGGGTCCTGGCTCCTTCGGTTTGGGAGCTGTTTCTGCAGTTGGGCATGTTGACCGGAGAGTGCTTCTCGGGCTGCGAACTGCAACCTTGCAGGTACCTCCCAGGTCCCCGGCCCAATGAAAGCCCCCAGACCCAAATGGAGAGGGGCTGCTTGGGGGCCCCCTGGGGCCCTTCAGGCCAGCTAGGTCTTTGGGTCCTGGCTCCTTCGGTTTGGGAGCTGTTGCTGGACGTTGGGCATGTTGGCCGGAGAGTGCTTCTCGGTCCGTGAACTGCAACCTTGCAGGCACTTCCCAGGTTCCATGCCCAAAGAAAGCCCCCAGACCCACATGGAGAGGGGCTGTTTGGGGGCCCCCTGGGGACTCTTCAGGCCAGCTAGGTCTTTGGGTCCTGGCTCCTTGGGTTTGGGAGCTGTTGCTGGACGTTGGGCATGATGGCCGGAGAGTGCTTCGCGGGCCGCGAACTGCAACCTTGCAGGCACCTCCCAGGTTCCCGGCCCAACGAAAGCCCCCAGACCAAAATTGAGAGGGGCTGCTTGCGGGCCCCCTGGGGACACTCCAGGCCAGCTAGGTCTTTGGGTCCTGGCTCCTTCGGTTTGGGAGCTGTTGCTGGACGTTGGGCATGTTGGCCGGAGAGTGCTTCTCGGGCCGCGAACTGCATCCTTGCAGGTAGCTCCCAGGTCCCCGGCCCAACGAAAGCCCCCAGACCCAAATGGAGAGGGGCTGCTTGGGGGCCCCTGGGGCCCCTTCAGGCCAGCTAGGTCTTTGGGTCCTGGCTCCTTCGGTTTGGGAGCTGTTGCTGGACGTTGGGCATGTTGACCGGAGAGTGCTTCTCGGGCCGCGAACTGCAACCTTGCAGGTACCTCCCAGGTCCCAGGCCCAACGAAAGCCCCCAGATCCAAATTGAGAGGGGCTGCTTGGGGGCCCCCTGGGGGCCCTTCAGGCCAGCTAGGTCTTTGGGTCCTGGCTCCTTCGGATTGGGAGCTGTTGCTGCAGTTGGGCATGTTGACCGGAGAGTGGTTCTCGGGCTGCGAACTGCAACCTTGCAGGTACCTCCCAGGTCCCCGGCCCAACGAAAGCCCCCAGACCCAAATGGAGAGGGGCTGCTTGGGGGCCCCCTGGGGGCCCTTCAGGCCAGCTAGGTCTTTGGGTCCTGGCTCCTTCGGTTTGGGAGCTGTTGCTGCAGATGGGCATGTTGGCCGGAGAGTGGTTCTCGGGCCGTGAACTGCAACCTTGCAGGTAGCTCCCAGGTCCCCGGCCCAACGAAAGGCCCCAGACCCAAATGGAGAGGGGCTGCTTGGGGGCCCCCTGGGGCCCCTTCAGGCCAGCTAGGTCTTTGGGTCCTGGCTCCTTCGCTTTGGGAGCTGTTGCTGCAGTTGTGCATGTTGGCCGGAGAGTGCTTCTCGGGCCGCGAACTGCAACCTTGCAGGCACCTCCCAGGTTCCCGGCCCAACGAAAGCCCCCAGACCCAAATTGAGAGGGGCTGCTTGGGGGCCCCCTGGGGGCCCTTCAGGCCAGCTAGGTCTTTGTGTCCTGGCTCCTTCGGTTTGGGAGCTGTTGCTGGACGTTGGGCATGTTGGCCGGAGAGTGCTTCTCGGGCTGCGAACTGCAACCTCGCAGGTACATCCCAGGTTCCATGCCCAACGAAAGCCCCCAGACCCAAATTGAGAGGGGCTGTTTGGGGGCCCCCTGGGGACTCTTCAGGCCAGCTAGGTCTTTGGGTCCTGGCTCCTTCGGTTTGGGAGCTGTTGCTGGACGTTGGGCATGTTGACCGTAGAGTGGTTCTCGGGCCGCGCACTGCAACCTTGCAGGCACTTCCCAGGTTCCCGGCCCAACGAAAGCCCCCAGACCCAAATGGAGAGGGGCTGCTTGGGGGCCCCCTGGGGGCCCTTCAGGCCAGCTAGGTCTTTGGGTCCTGGCTCCTTCGGTTTGGGAGCTGTTGCTGGACGTTGGGCATGTTGGCCAGAGAGTGCTTCTCGGTACGTGAACTGCAACCTTGCAGGTAGCTCCCAGGTTCCCGGCCCAAGGAAAGCCCCCAGACTCAAATAGGGAGGGGCTGCTTGGGGGCCCCTTGGGGCCCCTCCAGGCCAGCTATTTCTTTGGGTCCTGGCTCCTTCGGTTTGGGAGCTGTTGCTGGACGTTGGGCATGTTGGCCAGAGAGTGCTTCTCGGTACGTGAACTGCAACCTTGCAGGTAGCTCCCAGGTTCCCGGCCCAAGGAAAGCCCCCAGACTCAAATAGGGAGGGGCTGCTTGGGGGCCCCTTGGGGCCCCTCCAGGCCAGCTATTTCTTTGGGTCCTGGATCCTTCGGTTTGGGAGCTGTTGCTGCAGTTGGGCATGTTGGCCGGAGAGTGCTTCTCGGGCCTCGAACTGCAACCTTGCAGGTAGCTCCCAGGTACCCGGCCCAACGAAAGCCCCCAGACCCAAATGGAGAGGGGCTGCTTGGGGGCCCCCTGGGGCCCCTTCAGGCCAGCTAGGTCTTTGGGTCCTGGCTCCTTCGGTTTGGGAGCTGTTGCTGGACGTTGGGCATGTTGGCCGGAGAGTGGTTCTCGGGCCGTGAACTGCAACCTTGCAGGTACCTCCCATGTCCCCGGCCCAACGAAAGCCCCCAGACCCAAATTGAGAGGGGCAGCCTGGGGGTCCCCTGGGGTCCTTCAGGCCAGCTAGGTCTTTGGGTCCTGGCTCCTTCGGTTTGGGAGCTGTTGCTGGACGTTGGGCATGTTGACCGGAGAGTGCTTCTCGGGCTGCGAACTGCAAACTTGCAGGTAGCTCCCAGGTTCCATGCCCAACGAAAGCCCCCAGACCCAAATGGAGAGGGGCTGTTTGGGGGCCCCCTTGGGACTCTTCAGGCCAGCTAGGTCTTTGGGTCCTGGCTCCTTGGGTTTGGGAGCTGTTGCTGGACGTTGGGCATGTTGGCCGGTGAGTGCTTCTCGGGCCGTGAACTGCAACCTTGCAGGTACTTCCCAGGTCCCCGGCCCAACGAAAGACCCAGACCCAAATGGAGAGGGGCTGCTTGGGGGCCCCCTGGGGGCCCTTCAGGCCAGCTAGGTCTTTGGGTCCTGGCTCCTTCGGTTTGGGAGCTGTTGCTGGACGTTGGGCATGTTGGCCAGAGAGTGCTTCTCGGTACGTGAACTGCAACCTTGCAGGTAGCTCCCAGGTTCCCGGCCCAAGGAAAGCCCCCAGACCCAAATAGGGAGGGGCTGCTTGGGGGCCCCTTGGGGCCCGTTCAGGCCAGCTAGCTCTTTGGGTCCTGGCTCCTTCGGTTTGGGAGCTGTTTCTGCAGTTGGGCATGTTGACCGTAGAGTGCTTCTCGGGCTGCGAACTGCAACCTTGCAGGTACCTCCCAGGTCCCCGGCCCAACGAAAGCCCCCAGACCCAAATGGAGAGGGGCTGCTTGGGGGCCCCCTGGGGCCCTTCAGGCCAGCTAGGTCTTTGGGTCCTGGCTCCTTCGGTTTGGGAGCTGTTGCTGGACGTTGGGCATGTTGGCCGGAGAGTGCTTCTCGGGCCGCGAACTGCAAACTTGCAGGTACCTCCCAGACTCCATGCCCAACGAAAGCCCCCAGACCCAAATGGGGAGGGGCTGTTTGGGGGCCCCCTGGGGACCCTTCAGTCCAGCTAGGTCTTTGGGTCCTGGCTCCTTCGGTTTGGGAGCTGTTGCTGGACGTTGGGCATGTTGACCGGAGAGTGCTTCTCGGGCTGCGAACTGCAACCTTGCAGGTACGTCCCAGGTCCCCGGCCCAACGAAAGCCCCCAGACCCAAATGGAGAGGGGCTGCTTGGGGGCCCCCTGGGGGCCCTTCAGGCCAGCTAGGTCTTTGGGTCCTGGCTCCTTCGGTTTGGGAGCTGTTGCTGGACGTTGGGCATGTTGACCGGAGAGTGCTTCTCAGGCTGCGAACTGCAACCTTGCAGGTACCTCCCAGGTTCCATGCCCAACGAAAGCCCCCAGACCCAAATGGAGAGGGGCTGCTTGGGGGCCCCCTGGGGGCCCTTCAGGCCAGCTAGGTCTTTGGGTCCTGGCTCCTTCGGTTTGGGAGCTGTTGCTGGACGTTGGGCATGTTGACCGGAGAGTGCTTCTCGGGCTGCGAACTGCAACCTTGCAGGTACCTCCCAGGTCCCAGGCCCAACGAAAGCCCCCAGATCCAAATTGAGAGGGGCTGCTTGGAGGCCCCCTGGGGGCCCTACAGGTCAGCTAGGTCTTTGGGTCCTGGCTCCTTCGGATTGGGAGCTGTTGCTGGACGTTGGGCATGTTGACCGGAGAGTGCTTCTCGGGCTGCGAACTGCAACCGTGCAGGTACCTCCCAGGTCCCCGGCCCAACGAAAGACCCCAGACCCAAATGGAGAGGGGCTGCTTGGGTGCCCCCTGGGGGCCCTTCAGGCCAGCTAGGTCTTTGGGTCCTGGCTCCTTCAGTTTGGGAGCTGTTGCTGGACGTTGGGCATGTTGGCCGGAGAGTGCTTCTCGGGCCGTGAACTGCAAACTTGCAGGTAGCTCCCAGGTTCCCGGCCCAACGAAAGCCCCCAGACCCAAATGGAGAGGGGCTGCTTGGGGGCCCCCTGGGGCCCCTTCAGGCCAGCTAGGTCTTTGGGTCCTGGCTCCTTCGCTTTGGGAGCTGTTGCTGCAGTTGGGCATGTTGGCCGGAGAGTGCTTCTCGGGCCGCGAACTGCAACCTTGCAGGTAGCTCCCAGGTTCCCAGCCCAACGAAAGCCCCCAGACCCAAATGGAGAGGGGCTGCTTGGGGGCCCCCTGGGGGCCCTTCAGGCCAGCTAGGTCTTTGGGTCCTGGCTCCTTCGCTTTGGGAGCTGTTGCTGGACGTTGGGCATGTTGGCCGGAGAGTGCTTCTCAGGCTGCGAACTGCAACCTTGCAGGTACCTCCCAGGTTCCATGCCCAACGAAAGCGCCCAGACCCAAATGGAGAGGGGCTGTTTGGGGGCCCCCTGGGGACTCTTCAGGCCAGCTAGGTCTTTGGGTCCTGGCTCCTTGGGTTTGGGAGCTGTTGCTGGACGTTGGGCATGTTGGCCGGAGAGTGCTTCTCGGGCCGCGCACTGCAACCTTGCAGGCACTTCCCAGGTTCCCGGCCCAACGAAAGCCCCCAGACCCAAATGGAGAGGGCCTGTTTGGGGGCCCCCTGGGGGCCCTTCAGGCCAGCTAGGTCTTTGGGTCCTGGCTCCTTCGGTTTGGGAGCTGTTGCTGGACGTTGGGCATGTTGGCCGGAGAGTGCTTCTCGGGCCTCGAACTGCAACCTTGCAGGTATCTCCCAGGTTCCCGGCCCAACGAAAGCCCCCAGACCCAAATGGAGAGGGGCTGTTTGGGGGCCCCCTGGGGCCCCTTCAGGCCAGCTAGGTCTTTGGGTCCTGGCTCCTTCGGTTTGGGAGCTGTTGCTGGACGTTGGGCATGTTGGCCGGAGAGTGGTTCTCGGGCCGCGAACTGCAACCTTGCAGGTACCTCCCAGGTCCCCGGCCCAACGAAAGCCCCCAGACCCAAATGGAGAGGGGCTGCTTGGGGGCCCCCTGGGGGCCCTTCAGGCCAGCTAGGTCTTTGGGTCCTGGCTCCTTCGGTTTGGGAGCTGTTGCTGCAGTTGTGCATGTTGGCCGGAGAGTACTTCTCGGGCCGCGAACTGCAAACTTGCAGGTACCTCCCAGGTTCCATGCCCAACGAAAGCCCCCAGACCCAAATTGAGAGGGGCTGTTTGGGGCCCCCCTGTGGACTCTTCAGGCCAGCTAGGTCTTTGGGTCCTGGCTCCTTCGCTTTGGGAGCTGTTGCTGCAGTTGGGCATGTTGGCCGGAGAGTGCTTCTCGGGCCGCGAACTGCAACCTTGCAGGTACCTCCCATGTCCCAGGCCCAACGAAAGCCTCCAGACCCAAATGGAGAGGGGCTGCTTGGGGGCCCCCTGGGGGCCCTTCAGGCCAGCTAGGTCTTTGGGTCCTGGCTCCTTCGGTTTGGGAGCTGTTGCTGCAGTTGGGCATTTTGGCCGGAGAGTGGTTCTCGGGCCGTGAACTGCAACCTTGCAGGTAGCTCCCAGGTTCCCGGCCCAACGAAAGCCCCCAGACCCAAATGGAGAGGGGCTGCTTGGGGGCCCCCTGGGGCCCCTTCAGACCAGCTAGGTCTTTGGGTCCTGGCTCCTTCGCTTTGGGAGCTGTTGCTGCAGTTGGGCATGTTGGCCGGAGAGTGCTTCTCAGGCTGCGAGCTGCAACCTTGCAGGTACCTCCCAGGTTCCATGCCCAACGAAAGCCCCCAGACCCAAATTGAGAGGGGCTGCTTGGGGGCCCCCTGGGGACTCTTCAGGCCAGCTAGGTCTTTGGGTCCTGGCTCCTTCGGATTGGGAGCTGTTGCTGGACGTTGAGCATGTTGACCGGAGAGTGCTTCTCGGGCTGCGAACCGCAACCTTGCAGGTACCTCCCAGGTCCTAGGCCCAACGAAAGGCCCCAGATCCAAATTGAGAGGGGCTGCTTGGGGGCCCCCTGGGGGCCCTTCAGTCCAGCTAGGTCTTTGGGTCCTGGCTCCTTCGCTTTGGGAGCTGTTGCTGGACGTTGGGCGTGTTGACCGGAGAGTGCTTCTCGGGCTGCGAACTGCAACCTTGCAGGTACCTCCCAGGTCCCAGGCCCAACGAAAGCCCCCAGACCCAAATGGAGAGGGGCTGCTTGGGGACCCCCTGGGGGCCCTTGAGGCCAGCTAGGTCTTTGGGTCCTGGCTCCTTCGGATTGGGAGCTGTTGCTGCAGTTGGGCATGTTGGCCAGAGAGTGGTTCTCGGGCCGTGAACTGCAACCTTGCAGGTACCTCCCATGTCCCCGGCCCAACGAAAGCCCCCAGACCAAAATGGAGAGGGGCTGCTTGGGGGCCCCCTGGGGGCCCTTCAGGCCAGCTAGGTCTTTGGGTCCTGGCTCCTTCGCTTTGGGAGCTGTTGCTGGACGTTGGGCATGTTGGCCGGAGAGTGGTTCTCGGGCCGTGAACTGCAACCTTGCAGGTAGCTCCCAGGTTCCCGGCCCAACGAAAGCCCCCAGACCCAAATTGAGAGGGGCTGCTTGGGGGCCCCCTGGGGACTCTTCAGGCCAGCTAGGTCTTTGGGTCCTGGCTCCTTCGGTTTGGGAGCTGTTGCTGCAGTTGGGCATGTTGGCCGGAGAGTGCTTCTCGGGCCTCGAACTGTCCCTTGCAGGTAGCTCCCAGGTTCCCGGCCCAACGAAAGCCCCCAGACCCAAATGGAGAGGGGCTGCTTGGGGGCCCCCTGGGGCCCCTTCAGGCCAGCTAGGTCTTTGGGTCCTGGCTCCTTGGTTTTGGGAGCTGTTGCTGGACGTTGGGCATGTTGGCCGGAGAGTGCTTCTCGGGCCGTGAACTGCAACCTTGCAGGTACTTCCCAGGTCCCCGGCCCAACGAAAGCCCCCAGACCCAAATAGGGAGGGGCTGCTTGGGGGCCCCTTGGGGCCCGTTCAGGCCAGCTAGCTCTTTGGGTCCTGGCTCCTTCGGTTTGGGAGCTGTTTCTGCAGTTGGGCATGTTGACCGGAGAGTGCTTCTCGGGCTGCGAACTGCAACCTTGCAGGTACCTCCCAGGTCCCCGGCCCAAGGAAAGCCCCCAGACCCAAATAGGGAGGGAATGCTTGGGGGCCCCCTGGGGCCCCTTCAGGCCAGCTAGCTCTTTGGGTCCTGGCTCCTTCGGTTTGGGAGCTGTTTCTGCAGTTGGGCATGTTGGCCGGAGAGTGCTTCTCGGTACGTGAACTGCAACCTTGCAGGTACCTCCCAGGTCCCCGGCCCAACGAAAGCCCCCAGACCCAAATGGAGAGGGGCTGCTTGGGGGCCCCCTGGGGCCCTTCAGGCCAGCTAGGTCTTTGGGTCCTGGCTCCTTCGGTTTGGGAGCTGTTGCTGGACGTTGGGCATGTTGGCCGGAGAGTGCTTCTCGGGCCGTGAACTGCAACCATGCAGGCACTTCCCAGGTTCCATGCCCAAAGAAAGCCCCCAGACCCAAATGGAGAGGGGCTGCTTGGGGGCCCCCTGGGGGCCCTTCAGGCCAGCTAGGTCTTTGGGTCCTGGCTCCTTCGGTTTGGGAGCTGTTGCTGCAGATGGGCATGTTGGCCGGAGAGTGGTTCTCGGGCCGTGAACTGCAACCTTGCAGGTAGCTCCCAGGTCCCCGGCCCAACGAAAGGCCCCAGACCCAAATGGAGAGGGGCTGCTTGGGGGCCCCCTGGGGCCCCTTCAGGCCAGCTAGGTCTTTGGGTCCTGGCTCCTTCGCTTTGGGAGCTGTTGCTGCAGTTGGGCATGTTGGCCGGAGAGTGCTTCTCGGGCCGTGAACTGCAACCTTGCAGGTAGCTCCCAGGTTCCCGGCCCAAGGAAAGCCCCCAGACTCAAATAGGGAGGGGCTGCTTGGGGGCCCCTTGGGGCCCCTTCAGGCCAGCTAGCTCTTTGGGTCCTGGCTCCTTCGGTTTGGGAGCTGTTTCTGCATTTGGGCATGTTGACCGGAGAGTGCTTCTCGGGCTGCGAACTGCAACCTTGCAGGTAGCTCCAAGGTCCCCGGCCCAACGAAAGCCCCCAGATCCATATTGAGAGGGGCTGCTTTGGGGCCCCTGGGGCCCCTTCAGGCCAGCTAGGTCTTTGGGTCCTGGCTCCTTCGGTTTGGGAGCTGTTGCTGGACGTTGGGCATGTTGGCCGGAGAGTGCTTCTCGGGCCGTGAACTGCAACCTTGCAGGTAGCTCCCAGGTTCCCGGCCCAACGAAAGCCCCCAGACCCAAATTGAGAGGGGCTGCTTGGGGGCCCCCTGGGGCCCCTTCAGGCCAGCTAGGTCTTTGGGTCCTGGCTCCTTGGGTTTGGGAGCTGTTGCTGGACGTTGGGCATGTTGGCCGGAGAGTGCTTCTCGGGCCGCGAACTGCAACCTTGCAGGTACCTCCCAGGTTCCCGGCCCAACGAAAGCCCCCAGACCAAAATTGAGAGGGGCTGCTTGCGGGCCCCCTGGGGACCCTCCAGGCCAGCTATTTCTTTGGGTCCTGGCTCCTTCGGTTTGGGAGCTGTTGCTGCAGTTGGGCATGTTGGCCGGAGAGTGCTTCTCGGGCCTCGAACTGCAACCTTGCAGGTAGCTCCCAGGTACCCGGCCCAACGAAAGCCCCCAGACCCAAATGGAGAGGGGCTGCTTGGGGGCCCCCTGGGGGCCACTTCAGGCCAGCTAGGTCTTTGGGTCCTGGCTCCTTCGGTTTGGGAGCTGTTGCTGGACGTTGGGCATGTTGGCCGGAGAGTGGTTCTCGGGCCGTGAACTGCAACCTTGCAGGTACCTCCCATGTCCCCGGCCCAACGAAAGCCCCCAGACCCAAATTGAGAGGGGCAGCCTGGGGGTCCCCTGGGGTCCTTCAGGCCAGCTAGGTCTTTGGGTCCTGGCTCCTTCGGTTTGGGAGCTGTTGCTGGACGTTGGGCATGTTGGCCGGAGAGTGCTTCTCGGGCTGCGAACTGCAACCTTGCAGGTAGCTCCCAGGTTCCATGCCCAACGAAAGCCCCCAGACCCAAATGGAGAGGGGCTGTTTGGGGGCCCCATTGGGACTCTTCAGGCCAGCTAGGTCTTTGGGTCCTGGCTGCTTCGGTTTGGGAGCTGTTGCTGGACGTTGGGCATGTTGACCGGAGAGTGCTTCTCGGGCTGCGAACTGCAACCTTGCAGGTACGTCCCAGGTCCCCGGCCCAACGAAAGCCCCCAGACCCAAATTGAGAGGGGCTGTTTGGGGGCCCCCTGGGGGCCCTTCAGGCCAGCTAGGTCTTTGGGTCCTGGCTCCTTCGGTTTGGGAGCTGTTGCTGGACGTTGGGCATGTTGGCCGGAGAGTGCTTCTCAGGCTGCGAACTGCAACCTTGCAGGTACCTCCCAGGTTCCATGCCCAACGAAAGCCCCCAGACCCAAATGGAGAGGGGCTGTTTGGGGGCACCCTGGGGACTCTTCAGGCCAGCTAGGTCTTTGTGTCCTGGCTCCTTCGGTTTGGGAGCTGTTGCTGGACGTTGGGCATGTTGGCCGGAGAGTGCTTCTCGGGCCGCGAACTGCAAACTTGCAGGCCCTTCCCAGGTTCCATGCCCAAAGAAAGCCCCCAGACCCACAAGGAGAGGGGCTGTTTGGGGGCCCCCTGGGGCCCCTTCAGGCCAGCTAGGTCTTTGGGTCCTGGCTCCTTGGGTTTGGGAGCTGTTGCTGGACGTTGGGCATGTTGGCCGGAGAGTGCTTCTCGGGCCTCGAACTGCAACCTTGCAGGTACCTCCCAGGTTCCCGGCCCAACGAAAGCCCCCAGACCCAAATGGAGAGGGGCTGTTTGGGGGCCCCCTGGGGCCCCTTCAGGCCAGCTAGGTCTTTGGGTCCTGGCTCCTTCGGTTTGGGAGCTGTTGCTGGACGTTGGGCATGTTGGCCGGAGAGTGCTTCTCGGGCCGCGAACTGCAACCTTGCAGGTACCTCCCAGGTCCCCGGCCCAACGAAAGCCCCCAGACCCAAATGGAGAGGGGCTGCTTGGGAGCCCCCTGGGGGCCCTTCAGGCCAGCTAGGTCTTTGGGTCCTGGCTCCTTCGGTTTGGGAGCTGTTGCTGCAGTTGTGCATGTTGGCCGGAGAGTACTTCTCGGGCCGCGAACTGCAACCTTGCAGGTACCTCCCAGGTTCCATGCCCAACGAAAGCCCCCAGACCCAAATTGAGAGGGGCTGTTTGGGGCCCCCCTGGGGACTCTTCAGGCCAGCTAGGTCTTTGGGTCCTGGCTCCTTCGGTTTGGGAGCTGTTGCTGGACGTTAGGCATGTTGGCCGGAGAGTGCTTCTCGGGCTGCGAACTGCAACCTTGCAGGTACCTCCCATGTCCCAGGCCCAACGAAAGCCCCCAGACCCAAATGGAGAGGGGCTGCTTGGGGGCCCCCTGGGGGCCCTTCAAGCCAGCTAGGTCTTTGGGTCCTGGCTCCTTCGGTTTGGGAGCTGTTGCTGCAGGTGGGCATTTTGGCTGGAGAGTGGTTCTCGGGCCGTGAACTGCAACCTTGCAGGTAGCTCCCAGGTTCCCGGCCCAACGAAAGCCCCCAGACCCAAATGGAGAGGGGCTGCTTGGGGGCCCCCTGGGGCCCCTTCAGACCAGCTAGGTCTTTGGGTCCTGGCTCCTTCGGTTTGGGAGCTGTTGCTGCAGTTGGGCATGTTGGCCGGAGAGTGCTTCTCGGGCCGCGAACTGCAACCTTGCAGGTAGCTCCCAGGATCCATGCCCAACGAAAGCCCCCAGACCCAAATGGAGAGGGGCTGCTTGGGGGCCCCCTGGGGCCCCTTCAGGCCAGCTAGGTCTTTGGGTCCTGGCTCCTTCGGTTTGGGAGCTGTTGCTGGACGTTGGGCATGTTGGCCGGAGAGTGCTTCTCAGGCTGCGAACTGCAACCTTGCAGGTACCTCCCAGGTTCCATGCCCAACGAAAGCCCCCAGACCCAAATGGAGAGGGGCTGTTTGGGGGCACCCTGGGGACTCTTCAGGCCAGCTAGGTCTTTGTGTCCTGGCTCCTTCGGTTTGGGAGCTGTTGCTGGACGTTGGGCATGTTGGCCGGAGAGTGCTTCTCGGTACGTGAACTGCAACCTTGCAGGTACGTCCCAGGTCCCCGGCCCAACGAAAGCCCCCAGACCCAAATGGAGAGGGGCTGCTTGGGGGCCCCCTGGGGGCCCTTCAGGCCAGCTAGGTCTTTGGGTCCTGGCTCCTTGGGTTTGGGAGCTGTTGCTGGACGTTGGGCATGTTGGCCGGAGAGTGCTTCTCGGGCCTCGAACTGCAACCTTGCAGGTACCTCCCAGGTTCCCGGCCCAACGAAAGCCCCCAGACCCAAATGGAGAGGGGCTGTTTGGGGGCCCCCTGGGGCCCCTTCAGGCCAGCTAGGTCTTTGGGTCCTGGCTCCTTCGGTTTGGGAGCTGTTGCTGGACGTTGGGCATGTTGGCCGGAGAGTGCTTCTCGGGCCGCGAACTGCAACCTTGCAGGTACCTCCCAGGTCCCCGGCCCAACGAAAGCCCCCAGACCCAAATGGAGAGGGGCTGCTTGGGAGCCCCCTGGGGGCCCTTCAGGCCAGCTAGGTCTTTGGGTCCTGGCTCCTTCGGTTTGGGAGCTGTTGCTGCAGTTGTGCATGTTGGCCGGAGAGTACTTCTCGGGCCGCGAACTGCAACCTTGCAGGTACCTCCCAGGTTCCATGCCCAACGAAAGCCCCCAGACCCAAATTGAGAGGGGCTGTTTGGGGCCCCCCTGGGGACTCTTCAGGCCAGCTAGGTCTTTGGGTCCTGGCTCCTTCGGTTTGGGAGCTGTTGCTGGACGTTAGGCATGTTGGCCGGAGAGTGCTTCTCGGGCTGCGAACTGCAACCTTGCAGGTACCTCCCATGTCCCAGGCCCAACGAAAGCCCCCAGACCCAAATGGAGAGGGGCTGCTTGGGGGCCCCCTGGGGGCCCTTCAAGCCAGCTAGGTCTTTGGGTCCTGGCTCCTTCGGTTTGGGAGCTGTTGCTGCAGGTGGGCATTTTGGCTGGAGAGTGGTTCTCGGGCCGTGAACTGCAACCTTGCAGGTAGCTCCCAGGTTCCCGGCCCAACGAAAGCCCCCAGACCCAAATGGAGAGGGGCTGCTTGGGGGCCCCCTGGGGCCCCTTCAGACCAGCTAGGTCTTTGGGTCCTGGCTCCTTCGGTTTGGGAGCTGTTGCTGCAGTTGGGCATGTTGGCCGGAGAGTGCTTCTCGGGCCGCGAACTGCAACCTTGCAGGTAGCTCCCAGGATCCATGCCCAACGAAAGCCCCCAGACCCAAATGGAGAGGGGCTGCTTGGGGGCCCCCTGGGGCCCCTTCAGGCCAGCTAGGTCTTTGGGTCCTGGCTCCTTCGGTTTGGGAGCTGTTGCTGGACGTTGGGCATGTTGGCCGGAGAGTGCTTCTCAGGCTGAGAACTGCAACCTTGCAGGTACCTCCCAGGTTCCATGCCCAACGAAAGCCCCCAGACCCAAATGGAGAGGGGCTGTTTGGGGGCACCCTGGGGACTCTTCAGGCCAGCTAGGTCTTTGTGTCCTGGCTCCTTCGGTTTGGGAGCTGTTGCTGGACGTTGGGCATGTTGGCCGGAGAGTGCTTCTCGGTACGTGAACTGCAACCTTGCAGGTACGTCCCAGGTCCCCGGCCCAACGAAAGCCCCCAGACCCAAATGGAGAGGGGCTGCTTGGGGGCCCCCTGGGGGCCCTTCAGGCCAGCTAGGTCTTTGGGTCCTGGCTCCTTCGGTTTGGGAGCTGTTGCTGGACGTTGGGCATGTTGGCCGGAGAGTGCTTCTCAGGCTGCGAACTGCAACCTTGCAGGTACCTCCCAGGTTCCATGCCCAACGAAAGCCCCCAGACCCAAATGGAGAGGGGCTGTTTGGGGGCACCCTGGGGACTCTTCAGGCCAGCTAGGTCTTTGTGTCCTGGCTCCTTCGGTTTGGGAGCTGTTGCTGGACGTTGGGCATGTTGGCCGGAGAGTGCTTCTCGGGCCGCGAACTGCAAACTTGCAGGCCCTTCCCAGGTTCCATGCCCAAAGAAAGCCCCCAGACCCACAAGGAGAGGGGCTGTTTGGGGGCCCCCTGGGGCCCCTTCAGGCCAGCTAGGTCTTTTGGTCCTGGCTCCTTGGGTTTGGGAGCTGTTGCTGGACGTTGGGCATGTTGGCCGGAGAGTGCTTCTCGGGCCTCGAACTGCAACCTTGCAGGTACCTCCCAGGTTCCCGGCCCAACGAAAGCCCCCAGACCCAAATGGAGAGGGGCTGTTTGGGGGCCCCCTGGGGCCCCTTCAGGCCAGCTAGGTCTTTGGGTCCTGGCTCCTTCGGTTTGGGAGCTGTTGCTGGACGTTGGGCATGTTGGCCGGAGAGTGCTTCTCGGGCCGCGAACTGCAACCTTGCAGGTACCTCCCAGGTCCCCGGCCCAACGAAAGCCCCCAGACCCAAATGGAGAGGGGCTGCTTGGGGGCCCCCTGGGGGCCCTTCAGGCCAGCTAGGTCTTTGGGTCCTGGCTCCTTCGGTTTGGGAGCTGTTGCTGCAGTTGTGCATGTTGGCCGGAGAGTACTTCTCGGGCCGCGAACTGCAACCTTGCAGGTACCTCCCAGGTTCCATGCCCAACGAAAGCCCCCAGACCCAAATTGAGAGGGGCTGTTTGGGGCCCCCCTGGGGACTCTTCAGGCCAGCTAGGTCTTTGGGTCCTGGCTCCTTCGGTTTGGGAGCTGTTGCTGGACGTTAGGCATGTTGGCCGGAGAGTGCTTCTCGGGCTGCGAACTGCAACCTTGCAGGTACCTCCCATGTCCCAGGCCCAACGAAAGCCCCCAGACCCAAATGGAGAGGGGCTGCTTGGGGGCCCCCTGGGGGCCCTTCAAGCCAGCTAGGTCTTTGGGTCCTGGCTCCTTCGGTTTGGGAGCTGTTGCTGCAGGTGGGCATTTTGGCTGGAGAGTGGTTCTCGGGCCGTGAACTGCAACCTTGCAGGTAGCTCCCAGGTTCCCGGCCCAACGAAAGCCCCCAGACCCAAATGGAGAGGGGCTGCTTGGGGGCCCCCTGGGGCCCCTTCAGACCAGCTAGGTCTTTGGGTCCTGGCTCCTTCGGTTTGGGAGCTGTTGCTGCAGTTGGGCATGTTGGCCGGAGAGTGCTTCTCGGGCCGCGAACTGCAACCTTGCAGGTAGCTCCCAGGATCCATGCCCAACGAAAGCCCCCAGACCCAAATGGAGAGGGGCTGCTTGGGGGCCCCCTGGGGCCCCTTCAGGCCAGCTAGGTCTTTGGGTCCTGGCTCCTTCGGTTTGGGAGCTGTTGCTGGACGTTGGGCATGTTGGCCGGAGAGTGCTTCTCGGGCCGCGCACTGCAACCTTGCAGGCACTTCCCAGGTTCCCGGCCCAACGAAAGCCCCCAGACCCAAATGGAGAGGAGCTGCTTGGGGGCCCCCAGGGGGCCCTTCAGGCCAGCTAGGTCTTTGGGTCCTGGCTCCTTCGGTTTGGGAGCTGTTGCTGCAGTTGGGCATGTTGGCCGGAGAGTGCTTCTCGGGCCTCGAACTGTCCCTTGCAGGTAGCTCCCAGGTTCCCGGCCCAACGAAAGCCCCCAGACCCAAATGGAGAGGGGCTGCATGGGGGCCCCCTGGGGCCCCTTCAGGCCAGCTAGGTCTTTGGGTCCTGGCTCCTTGGGTTTGGGAGCTGTTGCTGGACGTTGGGCATGTTGGCCGGAGAGTGCTTCTCGGGCCTCGAACTGCAACCTTGCAGGTACTTCCCAGGTCCCCGGCCCAACGAAAGACCCAGACCCAAATGGAGAGGGGCTGCTTGGGGGCCCCCTGGGGGCCCTTCAGGCCAGCTAGGTCTTTGGGTCCTGGCTCCTTCGGTTTGGGAGCTGTTGCTGGACGTTGGGCATGTTGGCCGGAGAGTGCTTCTCGGGCCGTGAACTGCAACCTTGCAGGTACCTCCCATGTCCCCGGCCCAATTAAAGCCCCCAGACCCAAATGGAGAGTGGCTGCTTGGGGGCCCCCTGGGGGCCCTTCAGGCCAGCTAGGTCTTTGGGTCCTGGCTCCTTCGCTTTGGGAGCTGTTGCTGCAGTTGGGCATGTTGACCGGAGAGTGCTTCTCGGGCCGTGAACTGCAACCTTGCAGGTACCTCCCAGGTTCCCGGCCCAACGAAAGCCCCCAGACCCAAATGGAGAGGGGCTGTTTGGGGGCCCCCTGGGGACTCTTCAGGCCAGCTAGGTCTTTGGGTCCTGGCTCCTTGGGTTTGGGAGCTGTTGCTGGACGTTGGCCATGATGGCCGGAGAGTGCTTCTCGGGCCGCGAACTGCAATCTTGTAGACACCTCCCAGGTTCCCGGCCCAACGAAAGCCCCCAGACCAAAATTGAGAGAGGCTGCTTGCGGGCCCCCTGGGGAAACTCCAGGCCAGCTAGGTCTTTGGGTCCTGGCTCCTTCGCTTTGGGAGCTGTTGCTGCAGTTGGGCATGTTGTCCGGAGAGTACTTCTCGGGCCGCGAACTGCAACCTTGCAGGTACCTCCCAGGTTCCATGCCCAACGAAAGCCCCCAGACCCAAATTGAGAGGGGCTGCTTGGGCCCCCCTGTGGACTCTTCAGGCCAGCTAGGTCTTTCGGTCCTGGCTCCTTCGGTTTGGGAGCTGTTGCTGGACGTTGGGCATGTTGGCCGGAGAGTGCTTCTCGGGCTGCGAACTGCAACCTTGCAGGTACCTCCCATGTCCCAGGCCCAACGAAAGCCTCCAGACCCAAATGGAGAGGGGCTGCTTGGGGGCCCCCTGGGGGCCCTTCAGGCCAGCTAGGTCTTTGGGTCCTGGCTCCTTCGGTTTGGGAGCTGTTGCTGCAGTTGGGCATTTTGGCCGGAGAGTGGTTCTCGGGCCGTGAACTGCAACCTTGCAGGTAGCTCCCAGGTTCCCGGCCCAACGAAAGCCCCCAGACCCAAATGGAGAGGGGCTGCTTGGGGTCCCCCTGGGGCCCCTTCAGACCAGCTAGGTCTTTGGGTCCTGGCTCCTTCGGTTTGGGAGCTGTTGCTGCAGTTGGGCATGTTGGCCGGAGAGTGCTTCTCAGGCTGCGAGCTGCAACCTTGCAGGTACCTCCCATGTTCCATGCCCAACGAAAGCCCCCAGACCCAAATTGAGAGGGGCTGCTTGGGGGCCCCCTGGGGACTCTTCAGGCCAGCTAGGTCTTTGGGTCCTGGCTCCTTCGGATTGGGAGCTGTTGCTGGACGTTGAGTATGTTGACCGGAGAGTGCTTCTCGGGCTGCGAACCGCAACCTTGCAGGTACCTCCCAGGTCCTAGGCCCAACGAAAGCCCCCAGATCCAAATTGAGAGTGGCTGCTTGGGGGCCCCCTGGGGGCCCTTCAGGCCAGCTAGGTCTTTGGGTCCTGGCTCCTTCGGTTTGGGAGCTGTTGCTGGACATTGGGCATGTTGACCGGAGAGTGCTTCTCGGGCTGCGAACTGCAACCTTGCAGGTACCTCCCAGGTCCACGGCCCAACGTAAGCCCCCAGATCCAAATTGAGAGGGGCTGCTTGGGGGCCCCCTGGGGGCCCTTCAGGCCAGCTAGGTCTTTGGGTCCTGGCTCCTTCGGTTTGGGAGCTGTTGCTGGACGTTGGGCATGTTGGCCGGAGAGTGCTTCTCGGGCCGCGAACTGCAACCTTGCAGGTACCTCCCAGGTTCCATGCCCAACGAAAGCCCCCAGACCCAAATTGAGAGGGGCTGTTTGGGGTCCTCTGGGGACTCTTCAGGCCAGCTAGGTCTTTGGGTCCTGGCTCCTTCGCTTTGGGAGCTGTTGCTGGACGTTGGGCATGTTGGCCGGAGAGTGCTTCTCGGGCCACGAACTGTAACCTTGCAGGTACCTCCCAGGTTCCATGCCCAACGAAAGCCCCCAGACCCAAATTGAGAGGGGCTGTTTGGGGTCCCCTGGGGACTCTTCAGGCCAGCTAGGTCTTTGGGTCCTGGCTCCTTCGCTTTGGGAGCTGTTGCTGCAGTTGGGCATGTTGGCCGGAGAGTGCTTCTCGGGCCGCGAACTGTAACCTTGCAGGTACCTCTCAGGTATACATGCCCAACGAAAGCCCCCAGACCCAAATTGAGAGGGGCTACTTGGGGGCCCCCTGGGGGCCCTTCAGGCCAGCTAGGTCTTTGGGTCTTGGCTCCTTCGGTTTGGGAGCTGTTGCTGGACATTGGGCATGTTGACCGGAGAGTGCTTCTCGGGCTGCGAACTGCAACCTTGCAGGTACCTCCCAGGTCCACGGCCCAACGTAAGCCCCCAGATCCAAATTGAGAGGGGCTGCTTGGGGGCCCCCTGGGGGCCATTCAGGCCAGCTAGGTCTTTGGGTCCTGGCTCCTTCGCTTTGGGAGCTGTTGCTGCAGTTGTGCATGTTGGCCGGAGAGTGCTTCTCGGGCCGCGAACTGCAACCTTGCATGAATCTCCCAGGTTCCCCGCCCAACGAAAGCCCCCAGACCCAAATGGAGAGGGGCTGCTTGGGGACCCCCTGGGGGCACTTCAGGCCAGCTAGGTCTTTGGGTCCTGGCTCCTTCGCTTTGGGAGCTGTTGCTGCAGTTGGGCATGTTGGCCGGAGAGTGCTTCTCGGGCTGCGAACTGCAACCTTGCAGGTACCTCCCAGGTTCCATGCCCAACGAAAGCCCCCAGACCCAAATGGAGAGGGGCTGCTTGGGGGCCACCTTGGGACTCTTCAAGCCAGCTAGGTCTTTGGGTCCTGGCTCCTTCGGTTTGGGAGCTGTTGCTGGACGTTGGGCATGTTGGCCAGAGAGTGCTTCTCGGGCCGTGAACTGCAACCTTGCAGGTAGCACCCAGGTTCCCGGGCCAAGGAAATCCCCCAGACCCACATGGAGAGGGGCTGCTTGGGGGCCGATTGGGGCCCCTTCAGGCCAGCTAGGTCTTTGGGTCCTGGCTCCTTCGGTTTGGGAGCTGTTGCTGCAGTTGGGCATGTTGACCGGAGAGTGCTTCTCGGGCTGCGAACTGCAACCTTGCAGGTACCTCCCAAGTCCCAGGCCCAACGAAAGCCCCCAGACCCAAATTGAGATGGGCTGCTTGGGGGCCCCCTGGGGGCCCTTCAGGCCAGCTAGGTTTTGGGTCTTGGCTCCTTCGGTTTGGGAGCTGTTGCTGGACATTGGGCATGTTGACCGGAGAGTGCTTCTCGGGCTGCGAACTGCAACCTTGCAGGTACCTCCCAGGTCCACGGCCCAACGTAAGCCCCCAGATCCAAATTGAGAGGGGCTGCTTGGGGGCCCCCTGGGGGCCCTTCAGGCCAGCTAGGTCTTTGGGTCCTGGCTCCTTCGGTTTGGGAGCTGTTGCTGGACGTTGGGCATGTTGGCCGGAGAGTGCTTCTCGGGCCGCGAACTGCAACCTTGCAGGTACCTCCCAGGTTCCATGCCCAACGAAAGCCCCCAGACCCAAATTGAGAGCGGCTACTTGGGGTCCTCTGGGGACTCTTCAGGCCAGCTAGGTCTTTGGGTCCTGGCTCCTTCGCTTTGGGAGCTGTTGCTGCAGTTGGGCATGTTGGCCGGAGAGTGCTTCTCGGGCCGCGAACTGTAACCTTGCAGGTACCTCCCAGGTTCCATGCCCAACGAAAGCCCCCAGACCCAAATTGAGAGGGGCTGTTTGGGGTCCCCTGGGGACTCTTCAGGCCAGCTAGGTCTTTGGGTCCTGGCTCCTTCGCTTTGGGAGCTGTTGCTGCAGTTGGGCATGTTGGCCGGAGAGTGCTTCTCGGGCCGCGAACTGTAACCTTGCAGGAACCTCTCAGGTATACATGCCCAACGAAAGCCCCCAGACCCAAATTGAGAGGGGCTACTTGGGGGCCCCCTGGGGGCCCTTCAGGCCAGCTAGGTCTTTGGGTCTTGGCTCCTTCGGTTTGGGAGCTGTTGCTGGACATTGGGCATGTTGACCGGAGAGTGCTTCTCGGGCTGCGAACTGCAACCTTGCAGGTACCTCCCAGGTCCACGGCCCAACGTAAGCCCCCAGATCCAAATTGAGAGGGGCTGCTTGGGGGCCCCCTGGGGGCCCTTCAGGCCAGCTAGGTCTTTGGGTCCTGGCTCCTTCGCTTTGGGAGCTGTTGCTGCAGTTGTGCATGTTGGCCGGAGAGTGCTTCTCGGGCCGCGAACTGCAACCTTGCAGGAATCTCCCAGGTTCCCGGCCCAACGAAAGCCCCCAGACCCAAATGGAGAGGGGCTGCTTGGGGGCCCCCTGGGGGCCCTTCAGGCCACCTAGCTCTTTGGGTCCTGGCTCCTTCGGTTTGGGAGCTGTTGCTGCAGTTGGGCATGTTGGCCGGAGAGTGCTTCTCGGGCCGCGAACTGTAATCTTGCAGGTACATCTCAGGTATCCATGCCCAACGAAAGCCCCCAGACCCAAATGGAGAGGGGCTGCTTGGGGGCCCCCTGGGGGCCCTTCAGGCCAGCTAGGTCTTTGGGTCCTGGCTCCTTCGCTTTGGGAGCTGTTGCTGGATATTGGTCATGTTGGACCCAGAGTGCTTCTCGGGCCGCGAACTGCAACCTTGCAGGTACCTCTCAGGTATCCATGCCCAACGAAAGCCCCCAGACCCAAATGGAGAGGGGCTGCTTGGGGGCCCCCTGGGGGCCCTTCAGGCCAGCTAGGTCTTTGGGTCCTGGCTCCTTCGGTTTGGGAGCTGTTGCTGCAGTTGTGCATGTTGGCCGGAGAGTGCTTCTCGGGCCGCGAACTGCAACCTTGCAGGTACCTCTCAGGTTCCCGGCCCAACGAAAGCCCCCAGACCCAAATGGAGAGGGGCTGCTTGGGAGTCCCCTGGGGGCCCTTCAGGCCAGCTAGGTCTTTGGGTCCTGGCTCCTTCGCTTTGGGAGCTGTTGCTGGATATTGGGCATGTTGGCCGGAGAGTGCTTCTCCGGCCGCGAACTGCAACCTTGCATGAATCTCCCAGGTTCCCCGCCCAACGAAAGCCCCCAGACCCAAATGGAGAGGGGCTGCTTGGGGGCCCCCTGGGGGCACTTCAGGCCAGCTAGGTCTTTGGGTCCTGGCTCCTTCGCTTTGGGAGCTGTTGCTGCAGTTGGGCATGTTGGCCGGAGAGTGCTTCTCAGGCCGCG
Organism: Gallinula chloropus; assembly: GCF_964237585.1. Lineage (NCBI taxonomy): Eukaryota > Metazoa > Chordata > Aves > Gruiformes > Rallidae > Gallinula > Gallinula chloropus. Next base: position 140,597 of record NW_028168564.1, on the reverse strand, counting down.
AACTGTAACTTTGCAGGTACCTCTCAGGTATACATGCCCAACAAAAGCCCCCAGACCCTAATTGAGAGGGGCTGCTTGGGGGCCCCCTGGGGGCCCTTCAGGCCAGCTAGGTCTTTGTGTCCTGGCTCATTCGGTTTGGGAGCTGTTGCTGGACGTTGGGCATGTTGGCCGGAGAGTGCTTCTCGGGCCGCGAACTGCAACCTTGCAGGAATCTCCCAGGTTCCCGGCCCAACAGAAGCCCCCAGACCCAAATGGAGAGGGGCTGCTTGGGGGCCCCCTGGGGGCCCTTCAGGCCAGCTAGGTCTTTGGGTCCTGGCTCCTTCGCTTTGGGAGCTGTTGCTGCAGTTGGGCATGTTGGCCGGAGAGTGCTTCTCGGGCCGCGAACTGCAACCTTGCAGGTACCTCCCAGGTTCCCGGCCCAACTAAAGACCCCAGACCCAAATGGAGAGGAGCTCCTTGGGGGCCCCATGGGGGCCCTTCAGGCCAGCTGGGTCTTTGGGTCCTGGCTCCTTCGGTTTGGGAGCTGTTGCTGCAGTTGGGCATGTTGGCCGGAGAGTGCTTCTCGGGCCGCGAACTGCAACCTTGCAGGTACCTCCCAGGTTCCCGGCCCAACAAAAGCCCCCAGACCCAAATTGAGAGGGGCTGCTTGGGGACCCCCTGGGGGCCCTTCAGGCCAGCTAGGTCTTTGGGTCCTGGCTCCTTCGGTTTGGGAGCTGTTGCTGCAGTTGGGCATGTTGGCCGGAGAGTGCTTCTCGGGCCGCGAACTGCAACCTTGCAGGATTCTCCCAGGTTCCCGGCCCAACGAAAGCCCCCAGACCCAAATGGAGAGGTGCTGCTTGGGGGCCCCCTGGGGGCCCTTCAGGCCAGCTAGGTCTTTGGGTCCTGGCTCCTTCGCTTTGGGAGCTGTTGCTGCAGTTGGGCATGTTGGCCGGAGAGTGCTTCTCCGGCCGCGAACTGCAACCTTGCAGGATTCTCCCAGGTTCCATGCCCAACGAAAGCCCCCAGACCCAAATTGAGAGGGGCTGCTTGGGGCCCCCCTGGGGGCCCTTCAGGCCAGCTAGGTCTTTGGGTCCTGGCTCCTTCGGTTTGGGAGCTGTTGCTGCAGTTGTGTATGTTGGCCGGAGAGTGCTTCTCGGGTCGCCAACTGCAACCTTGCAGGTACCTCCCAGGTTCCCGGCCCAACGAAAACCCCCAGACCCAAATGGAGAGGGGCTGCTTGGGGGCCCCCTGGGGGCCCTTCAGGCCAGCTAGGTCTTTGGGTCCTGGCTCCTTCGCTTTGGGAGCTGTTGCTGCAGTTGGGCATGTTGGCCGGAGAGTGCTTCTCGGGCCGCGAACTGTAACTTCCAGGAACCTCTCAGGTATACATGCCCAACGAAAGCCCCCAGACCCAAATGGAGAGGGGCTGCTTAGGGTCCCCCTTGGGGCCGGTCAGGCCAGCTAGGTCTTTGGGTCCTGGCTCCTTCGGTTTGGGAGCTGTTGCTGCAGTTGGGCATGTTGGCCGGAGAGTGCTTCTCGGGCCGCGAACTGTAACTTCCAGGTACCTCTCAGGTATACATGCCCAACGAAAGCCCCCAGACCCAAATTGAGAGGGGCTGCTTGGGGGCCCCCTGGGGGCCCTTCAGGCCAGCTAGGTCTTTGGGTCCTGGCTCCTTCGCTTTGGGAGCTGTTGCTGCAGTTGGGCATGTTGGCCGGAGAGTGCTTCTCGGGCCGCGAACTGTAACTTCCAGGTACCTCTCAGGTATACATGCCCAACGAAAGCCCCCAGACCCAAATGGAGAGGGGCTGCTTAGGGTCCCCCTTGGGGCCGGTCAGGCCAGCTAGGTCTTTGGGTCCTGGCTCCTTCGGTTTGGGAGCTGTTGCTGCAGTTGGGCATGTTGGCCGGAGAGTGCTTCTCGGGCCGCGAACTGCAACCTTGCATGAATCTCCCAGGTTCCCCGCCCAACGAAAGCCCCCAGACCCAAATGGAGAGGGGCTGCTTGGGGACCCCCTGGGGGCACTTCAGGCCAGCTAGGTCTTTGGGTCCTGGCTCCTTCGGTTTGGGAGCTGTTGCTGCAGTTGGGCATGTTGGCCGGAGAGTGCTTCTCGGGCCGCGAACTGCAACCTTGCAGGATTCTCCCAGGTTCCCGGCCCAACGAAAGCCCCCAGACCCAAATGGAGAGGGGCTGCTTGGGGGCCCCCTGGGGGCCCTTCAGGCCAGCTAGGTCTTTGGGTCCTGGCTCCTTCGGTTTGGGAGCTGTTGCTGCAGTTGGGCATGTTGGCCGGAGAGTGCTTCTCGGGCCGCGAACTGCAACCTTGCAGGAATCTCCCAGGTTCCATGCCCAACGAAAGCCCCCAGACCCAAATGGAGAGGGGCTGCTTGGGGGCCCCCTGGGGGCCCTTCAGGCCACCTAGCTCTTTGGGTCCTGGCTCCTTCGCTTTGGGAGCTGTTGCTGCAGTTGAGCATGTTGGCCGGAGAGTGCTTCTCGGGCCATGAACTGTAATCTTGCAGGTACATCTCAGGTATCCATGCCCAACGAAAGCCCCCAGACCCAAATGGAGAGGTGCTGCTTGGGGGCCCCCTGGGGGCCCTTCAGGCCAGCTAGGTCTTTGGGTCCTGGCTCCTTCGCTTTGGGAGCTGTTGCTGCAGTTGGGCATGTTGGGCGGAGAGTGCTTCTCGGGCCGCGAACTGCAACCTTGCAGGTACCTCTCAGGTATACATGCCCAACGAAAGCCCCCAGACCCAAATTGAGAGGGGCTACTTGGGGGCCCCCTGGGGGCCCTTCAGGCCACCTAGCTCTTTGGGTCCTGGCTCATTCGGTTTGGGAGCTGTTGCTGCAGTTGGGCATGTTGGCCGGAGAGTGCTTCTCGGGCCGCGAACTGCAACCTTGCAGGAATCTCCCAGGTTCCCGGCCCAACAGAAGCCCCCAGACCCAAATGGAGAGGGGCTGCTTGGGGGCCCCCTGGGGGCCCTTCAGGCCAGCTAGGTCTTTGGGTCCTGGCTCCTTCGCTTTGGGAGCTGTTGCTGCAGTTGGGCATGTTGGCCGGAGAGTGCTTCTCGGGCCGCGAACTGCAACCTTGCAGGTAACTCCCAGGATCCCGGACCAACTAAAGCCCCTAGACCCAAATGGAGAGGAGAACCTTGGGGGCCCCCTGGGGGCCCTTCAGGCCAGCTAGGTCTTTGGGTCCTGGCTCCTTCAGTTTGGGAGCTGTTGCTGCAGTTGGGCATGTTGGCCGGAGAGTGCTTCTCGGGCCGCGAACTGCAACCTTGCAGGAATCTCCCAGGTTCCATGCCCAACGAAAGCCCCCAGACCCAAATTGAGAGGGGCTGCTTGGGGGCCCCCTGGGGGCCCTTCAGGCCAGCTAGGTCTTTGGGTCCTGGCTCCTTCGGTTTGGGAGCTGTTGCTGCAGTTGGGCATGTTGGCCGGAGAGTGCTTCTCGGGCCGCGAACTGCAACCTTGCAGGATTCTCCCATGTTCCCGGCCCAAAGAAAGCCCCCAGACCCAAATGGAGAGGGGCTGCTTGGGGCCCCCCTGGGGGCCCTTCAGGCCAGCTAGGTATTTGGGTCCTGGCTCCTTCACTTTGGGAGCTGTTGCTGCAGTTGGGCATGTTGGCCGGAGAGTGCTTCTCGGGCCGCGAACTGCAACCTTGCAGGTACCTCCCAGGTTCCCGGCCCAACGAAAACCCCCAGACCCAAATGGAGAGGGGCTGCTTAGGGTCCCACTTGGGGCCGGTCAGGCCAGCTAGGTCTTTGGGTCCTGGCTCCTTCGCTTTGGGAGCTGTTGCTGCAGTTGGGCATGTTGGCCGGAGAGTGCTTCTCGGGCCGCGAACTGTAACTTCCAGGTACCTCTCAGGTATACATGCCCAACGAAAGCCCCCAGACCCAAATTGAGAGGGGCTGCTTGGGGGCCCCCTGGGGGCCCTTCAGGCCACCTAGGTCTTTGGGTCCTGGCTCCTTCGCTTTGGGAGCTGTTGCTGCAGTTGGGCATGTTGGCCGGAGAGTGCTTCTCGGGCCGCGAACTGTAACTTCCAGGTACCTCTCAGGTATACATGCCCAACGAAAGCCCCCAGACCCAAATGGAGAGGGGCTGCTTAGGGTCCCCCTTGGGGCCGGTCAGGCCAGCTAGGTCTTTGGGTCCTGGCTCCTTCGGTTTGGGAGCTGTTGCTGCAGTTGGGCATGTTGGCCGGAGAGTGCTTCTCGGGCCGCGAACTGCAACCTTGCATGAATCTCCCAGGTTCCCCGCCCAACGAAAGCCCCCAGACCCAAATGGAGAGGGGCTGCTTGGGGACCCCCTGGGGGCACTTCAGGCCAGCTAGGTCTTTGGGTCCTGGCTCCTTCGCTTTGGGAGCTGTTGCTGCAGTTGGGCATGTTGGCCGGAGAGTGCTTCTCGGGCCGCGAACTGCAACCTTGCAGGATTCTCCCAGGTTCCCGGCCCAACGAAAGCCCCCAGACCCAAATTGAGAGGGGCTGCTTGGGGGCCCCCTGGGGGCCCTTCAGGCCAGCTAGGTCTTTGGGTCCTGGCTCCTTCGGTTTGGGAGCTGTTGCTGCAGTTGGGCATGTTGGCCGGAGAGTGCTTCTCGGGCCGCGAACTGCAACCTTGCAGGAATCTCCCAGGTTCCATGCCCAACGAAAGCCCCCAGACCCAAATGGAGAGGGGCTGCTTGGGGGCCCCCTGGGGGCCCTTCAGGCCACCTAGCTCTTTGGGTCCTGGCTCCTTCGCTTTGGGAGCTGTTGCTGCAGTTGAGCATGTTGGCCGGAGAGTGCTTCTCGGGCCACGAACTGTAATCTTGCAGGTACATCTCAGGTATCCATGCCCAACGAAAGCCCCCAGACCCAAATGGAGAGGTGCTGCTTGGGGGCCCCCTGGGGGCCCTTCAGGCCAGCTAGGTCTTTGGGTCCTGGCTCCTTCGGTTTGGGAGCTGTTGCTGCAGTTGGGCATGTTGGCCGGAGAGTGCTTCTCGGGCCGCGAACTGCAACCTTGCAGGTACCTCTCAGGTATACATGCCCAACGAAAGCCCCCAGACCCAAATGGAGAGGGGCTGTTTGGGGGCCCCCTGGGGGCCCTTCAGGCCACCTAGCTCTTTGGGTCCTGGCTCCTTCGCTTTGGGAGCTGTTGCTGCAGTTGGGCATGTTGGCCGGAGAGTGCTTCTCGGGCCGCGAACTGCAACCTTGCAGGAATCTCCCAGGTTCCCGGCCCAACAGAAGCCCCCAGACCCAAATGGAGAGGGGCTGCTTGGGGGCCCCCTGGGGGCCCTTCAGGCCAGCTAGGTCTTTGGGTCCTGGCTCCTTCGCTTTGGGAGCTGTTGCTGCAGTTGGGCATGTTGGCCGGAGAGTGCTTCTCGGGCCGCGAACTGCAACCTTGCAGGTACCTCCCAGGTTCCCCGCCCAACTAAAGCCCCCAGACCCAAATGGAGAGGGGCTGCTTGGGGGCCCCCTGGGGGCCCTTCAGGCCAGCTAGGTCTTTGGGTCCTGGCTCCTTCGCTTTGGGAGCTGTTGCTGCAGTTGGGCATGTTGGCCGGAGAGTGCTTCTCGGGCCGCGAACTGTAACCTTGCAGGTACCTCTCAGGTATACATGCCCAACGAAAGCCCCCACACCCAAATTGAGAGGGGCTACTTGGGGGCCCCCTGGGGGCCCTTCAGGCCAGCTAGGTCTTTGTGTCCTGGCTCATTCGGTTTGGGAGCTGTTGCTGCAGTTGGGCATGTTGGCCGGAGAGTGCTTCTCGGGCCTCGAACTGCAACCTTGCAGGAATCTCCCAGGTTCCCGGCCCAACAAAAGCCCCCAGACCCAAATGGAGAGGGGCTGCTTGGGGGCCCCCTGGGGGCCCTTCAGGCCAGCTAGGTCTTTGGGTCCTGGCTCCTTCGGTTTGGGAGCTGTTGCTGCAGTTGGGCATGTTGGCCGGAGAGTGGTTCTCGGGCCGCGAACTGCAACCTTGCAGGAATCTCCCAGGTTCCATGCCCAACGAAAGCCCCCAGACCCAAATTGAGAGGGGCTGCTTGGGGGCCCCCTGGGGGCCCTTCAGGCCAGCTAGGTCTTTGGGTCCTGGCTCCTTCGGTTTGGGAGCTGTTGCTGCAGTTGGGCATGTTGGCCGGAGAGTGCTTCTCGGGCCGCGAACTGCAACCTTGCTGGTATCTCCCAGGTTCTCAGCCTAAAGAAAGCCCCCAGACCCAAATTGAGAGGGGCTGCTTGGGGCCCCCCTGGGGGCCCTTCAGGCCAGCTAGGTCTTTGGGTCCTGGCTCCTTCGGTTTGGGAGCTGTTGCTGCAGTTGGGCATGTTGGCCGGAGAGTGCTTCTCCGGCCGCGAACTGCAACCTTGCAGGAATCTCCCAGGTTCCCCGCCCAACGAAAGCCCCCAGACCCAAATGGAGAGGGGCTGCTTGGGGGCCCCCTGGGGGCCCTTCAGGCCAGCTAGGTCTTTGGGTCCTGGCTCCTTCGGTTTGGGAGCTGTTGCTGCAGTTGGGCATGTTGGCCGGAGAGTGCTTCTCGGGCCGCGAACTGCAACCTTGCATGAATCTCCCAGGTTCCCCGCCCAACGAAAGCCCGCAGACCCAAATTGAGAGGGGCTGCTTGGGGACCCCCTGGGGGCCCTTCAGGCCAGCTAGGTCTTTGGGTCCTGGCTCCTTCGCTTTGGGAGCTGTTGCTGCAGTTGGGCATGTTGGCCGGAGAGTGCTTCTCGGGCCGCGAACTGTAACTTGCAGGTACCTCTCAGGTATACATGCCCAACGAAAGCCCCCAGACCCAAATGGAGAGGGGCTGCTTGGTGGCCTTCTGGGGGCCCTTCAGGCCAGCTAGGTCTTTGGGTCCTGGCTCCTTCGCTTTGGGAGCTGTTGCTGCAGTTGGGCATGTTGGCCGGAGAGTGCTTCTCGGGCCGCGAACTGCAACCTTGCTGGTATCTCCCAGGTTCTCAGCCTAAAGAAAGCCCCCAGACCCAAATTGAGAGGGGCTGCTTGGGGCCCCCCTGGGGGCCCTTCAGGCCAGCTAGGTCTTTGGGTCCTGGCTCCTTCAGTTTGGGAGCTGTTGCTGCAGTTGGGCATGTTGGCCGGAGAGTGCTTCTCGGGCCGCGAACTGCAACCTTGCAGGATTCTCCCAGGTTCCCGGCCCAACGAAAGCCCCCAGACCCAAATGGAGAGGGGCTGCTTGGGGGCCCCCCTGGGGGCCCTTCAGGCCAGCTAGGTCTTTGGGTCCTGGCTCCTTCAGTTTGGGAGCTGTTGCTGCAGTTGGGCATGTTGGCCGGAGAGTGCTTCTCGGGCCGCGAACTGCAACCTTGCAGGATTCTCCCAGGTTCCCGGCCCAACGAAAGCCCCCAGACCCAAATGGAGAGGGGCTGCTTGGGGGCCCCCTGGGGGCCCTTCAGGCCAGCTAGGTCTTTGGGTCCTGGCTCCTTCGCTTTGGGAGCTGTTGCTGCAGTTGAGCATGTTGGCCGGAGAGTGCTTCTCGGGCCGCGAACTGTAACCTTGCAGGTACCTCTCAGGTATCCATGCCCAAAGAAAGCCCCCAGACCCAAATGGAGAGGGGCTGCTTGGGGGCCCCCTGGGGGCCCTTCAGGCCAGCTAGGTCTTTGTGTCCTGGCTCCTTCGCTTTGGGAGCTGTTGCTGCAGTTGAGCATGTTGGCCGGAGAGTGCTTCTCGGGCCGCGAACTGCAACCTTGCAGGATTCTCCCAAGTTCTCGGCCCAACGAAAGCCCCCAGACCCAAATGGAGAGGGGCTGCTTGGGGTCCCCCTTGGGGCCCTTCAGGCTAGCTAGGTCTTTGGGTCCTGGCTCCTTCGGTTTGGGAGCTGTTGCTGCAGTTGGGCATGTTGGCCGGAGAGTGCTTCTCGGGCCGCGAACTGCAACCTTGCAGGAATCTCCCAGGTTCCATGCCCAACGAAAGCCCCCAGACCCAAATGGAGAGGGTCTGCTTGGGGCCCCCTGGGGGCCCTTCAGGCCAGCTAGGTCTTTGGGTCCTGGCTCCTTCGCTTTGGGAGCTGTTGCTGCAGTTGGGCATGTTGGCCGGAGAGTGCTTCTCGGGCCGCGAACTTCAACCTTGCAGGAATCTCCCAGGTTCCCGGCCCAACGAAAGCCCCCAGACCCAAATGGAGAGGGGCTGCTTGGGGGCCCCCTGGGGGCCCTTCAGGCCAGCTAGCTCTTTGGGTCCTGGCTCCTTCGCTTTGGGAGCTGTTGCTGCAGTTGGGCATGTTGGCCGGAGAGTGCTTCTCGGGCCTCGAACTGCAACCTTGCAGGAATCTCCCAGGTTCCCCGCCCAACGAAAGCCCCCAGACCCAAATGGAGAGGGGCTGCTTGGGGGCCCCCTGGGGGCCCTTCAGGCCACCTAGCTCTTTGGGTCCTGGCTCCTTCGGTTTGGGAGCTGTTGCTGCAGTTGTGCATGTTGGCCGGAGAGTGCTTCTCCGGCCGCGAACTGCAACCTTGCAGGAATCTCCCAGGTTCCCGGCCCAACAAAAGCCCCCAGACCCAAATGGAGAGGGGCTGCTTGGGGGCCCCCTGGGGGCCCTTCAGGCCAGCTAGGTCTTTGGGTCCTGGCTCCTTCGCTTTGGGAGCTGTTGCTGCAGTTGAGCATGTTGGCCGGAGAGTGCTTCTCGGGCCGCGAACTGTAACCTTGCAGGTACCTCTCAGGTATCCATGCCCAACGAAAGCCCCCAGACCCAAATGGAGAGGGGCTGCTTGGGGGCCCCCTGGGGGCCCTTCAGGCCAGTTAGGTCTTTGGGTCCTGGCTCCTTCGGTTTGGGAGCTGTTGCTGCAGTTGGGCATGTTGGCCGGAGAGTGCTTCTCGGGCCGCGAACTGCAACCTTGCATGAATCTCCCAGGTTCCCCGCCCAACGAAAGCCCCCAGACCCAAATGGAGAGGGGCTGCTTGGGGACCCCCTGGGGGCACTTCAGGCCAGCTAGGTCTTTGGGTCCTGGCTCCTTCGGTTTGGGAGCTGTTGCTGCAGTTGGGCATGTTGGCCGGAGAGTGCTTCTCGGGCCGCGAACTGCAACCTTGCAGGATTCTCCCAGGTTCCCGGCCCAACGAAAGCCCCCAGACCCAAATTGAGAGGGGCTGCTTGGGGCCTCCCTGGGGGCCCTTCAGGCCAGCTAGGTCTTTGGGTCCTGGCTCCTCCGGTTTGGGAGCTGTTGCTGCAGTTGGGCATGTTGGCCGGAGAGTGCTTCTCGGGCCGCGAACTGCAACCTTGCAGGAATCTCCCTGGTTCCAAACCCAACGAAAGCCCCCAGACCCAAATGGAGAGGGGCTGCTTGGGGCCCCCTGGGGGCCCTTCAGGCCAGCTAGGTCTTTGGGTCCTGGCTCCTTCGCTTTGGGAGCTGTTGCTGCAGTTGGGCATGTTGGCCGGAGAGTGCTTCTCGGGCCGCGAACTGCAACCTTGCAGGAATCTCCCAGGTTCCCGGCCCAACGAAAGCCCCCAGACCCAAATTGAGAGGGGCTGCTTGGGGGCCCCCTGGGGGCCCTTCAGGCCACCTAGGTCTTTGTGTCCTGGCTCCTTCGCTTTGGGAGCTGTTGCTGCAGTTGGGCATGTTGGCCGGAGAGTGAATCTCGGGCCGCGAACTGCAACCTTGCAGGATTCTCCCAGGTTCCCGGCCCAACGAAAGCCCCCAGACCCAAATTGAGAGGGGCTGCTTGGGGGCCCCCTGGGGGCCCTTCAGGCCACCTAGGTCTTTGGGTCCTGGCTCCTTCGCTTTGGGAGCTGTTGCTGCAGTTGGGCATGTTGGCCGGAGAGTGCTTCTCGGGCCGCGAACTGCAACCTTGCAGGATTCTCCCAGGTTCCCGGCCCAACGAAAGCCCCCAGACCCAAATGGAGAGGGGCTGCTTGGGGGCCCCCTGGGGGCCCTTCAGGCCAGCTAGGTCTTTGGGTCCTGGCTCCTTCGCTTTGGGAGCTGTTGCTGCAGTTGGGCATGTTGGCCGGAGAGTGCTTCTCGGGCCGCGAACTGCAACCTTGCAGGAATCTCCCAGGTTCCATGCCCAACGAAAGCCCCCAGACCCAAATTGAGAGGGGCTGCTTGGGGGCCCCCTGGGGGCCCTTCAGGCCAGCTAGGTCTTTGGGTCCTGGCTCCTTCGCTTTGGGAGCTGTTGCTGCAGTTGGGCATGTTGGCCGGAGAGTGCTTCTCGGGCCGCGAACTGCAACCTTGCAGGATTCTCCCAGGTTCCCGGCCCAACGAAAGCCCCCAGACCCAAATTGAGAGGGGCTGCTTGGGGGCCCCCTGGGGGCCCTTCAGGCCAGCTAGGTCTTTGGGTCCTGGCTCCTTCGCTTTGGGAGCTGTTGCTGCAGTTGGGCATGTTGGCCGGAGAGTGCTTCTCGGGCCGCGAACTGCAACCTTGCAGGATTCTCCCAGGTTCCCGGCCCAACGAAAGCCCCCAGACCCAAATTGAGAGGGGATGCTTGGGGCCCCCCTGGGGGCCCTTCAGGCCAGCTAGGTCTTTGGGTCCTGGCTCCTTCGGTTTGGGAGCTGTTGCTGCAGTTGGGCATGTTGGCCGGAGAGTGCTTCTCGGGCCGCGAACTGCAACCTTGCAGGTACCTCCCAGGTTCCCGGCCCAACGAAAACCCCCAGACCCAAATGGAGAGGGGCTGCTTGGGGGCCCCCTGGGGGCCCTTCAGGCCAGCTAGGTCTTTGGGTCCTGGCTCCTTCGCTTTGGGAGCTGTTGCTGCAGTTGGGCATGTTGGCCGGAGAGTGCTTCTCGGGCCGCGAACTGTAACTTGCAGGTACCTCTCAGGTATACATGCCCAACGAAAGCCACCAGACCCAAATGGAGAGGGGCTGCTTGGTGGCCTTCTGGGGGCCCTTCAGGCCAGCTAGGTCTTTGGGTCCTGGCTCCTTCGCTTTGGGAGCTGTTGCTGGATATTGGGCATGTTGGCCGGAGAGTGCTTCTCGGGCCGCGAACTGCAACCTTGCTGGTATCTCCCAGGTTCTCAGCCTAAAGAAAGCCCCCAGACCCAAATGGAGAGGGGCTGCTTGGGGGCCCCCTGGGGGCCCTTCAGGCCAGCTAGGTCTTTGGGTCCTGGCTCCTTCGGTTTGGGAGCTGTTGCTGCAGTTGGGCATGTTGGCCGGAGAGTGCTTCTCGGGCCGCGAACTGCAACCTTGCAGGAATCTCCCAGGTTCCCCGCCCAACGAAAGCCCCCAGACCCAAATGGAGAGGGGCTGCTTGGGGACCTCCTGGGGGCACTTCAGGCCAGCTAGGTCTTTGGGTCCTGGCTCCTTCGGTTTGGGAGCTGTTGCTGCAGTTGGGCATGTTGGCCGGAGAGTGCTTCTCGGGCCGCGAACTGCAACCTTGCAGGATTCTCCCAGGTTCTCAGCCTACAGAAAGCCCCCAGACCCAAATGGAGAGGGGCTGCTTGGGGGCACCCTGGGGGCCCTTCAGGCCAGCTAGGTCTTTGGGTCCTGGCTCCTTCGCTTTGGGAGCTGTTGCTGCAGTTGGGCATGTTGGCCGGAGAGTGCTTCTCCGGCCGCGAACTGCAACCTTGCAGGAATCTCCCAGGTTCCCGGCCCAACGAAAGCCCCCAGACCCAAATTGAGAGGGGCTGCTTGGGGGCCCCCTGGGGGCCCTTCAGGCCAGCTAGGTCTTTGGGTCCTGGCTCCTTCGCTTTGGGAGCTGTTGCTGCAGTTGGGCATGTTGGCCGGAGAGTGCTTCTCGGGCCGCGAACTGCAACCTTGCAGGAATCTCCCAGGTTCCCCGCCCAACGAAAGCCCCCAGACCCAAATGGAGAGGGGCTGCTTGGGGACCTCCTGGGGGCACTTCAGGCCAGCTAGGTCTTTGGGTCCTGGCTCCTTCGGTTTGGGAGCTGTTGCTGCAGTTGTGCATGTTGGCCGGAGAGTGCTTCTCGGGCCACGAACTGCAACCTTGCAGGATTCTCCCAGGTTCCCGGCCCAACGAAAGCCCCCAGACCCAAATTGAGAGGGGCTGCTTGGGGCCCCCCTGGGGGCCCTTCAGGCCAGCTAGGTCTTTGGGTCCTGGCTCCTTCGGTTTGGGAGCTGTTGCTGCAGTTGGGCATGTTGGCCGGAGAGTGCTTCTCGGGCCGCGAACTGCAACCTTGCAAGAATCTCCCAGGTTCCCCGCCCAACGAAAGCCCCCAGACCCAAATGGAGAGGGGCTGCTTGGGGCCCCCCTGGGGGCACTTCAGGCCAGCTAGGTCTTTGGGTCCTGGCTCCTTCGCTTTGGGAGCTGTTGCTGCAGTTGGGCATGTTGGCCGGAGAGTGCTTCTCCGGCCGCGAACTGCAACCTTGCAGGTACCTCTCAGGTATACATGCCCAACGAAAGCCCCCAGACCCAAATTGAGAGCGGCTACTTGGGGGCCCCCTGGGGGCCCTTCAGGCCAGCTAGGTCTTTGTGTCCTGGCTCATTCGGTTTGGGAGCTGTTGCTGCAGTTGGGCATGTTGGCCTGAGAGTGCTTCTCGGGCCGCGAACTGCAACCTTGCAGGAATCTCCCAGGTTCCCGGCCCAACAGAAGCCCCCAGACCCAAATGGAGAGGGGCTGCTTGGGGGCCCCCTGGGGGCCCTTCAGGCCAGCTAGGTCTTTGGGTCCTGGCTCCTTCGCTTTGGGAGCTGTTGCTGCAGTTGGGCATGTTGGCCGGAGAGTGCTTCTCGGGCCGCGAACTGCAACCTTGCAGGAATCTCCCAGGTTCCCCGCCCAACGAAAGCCCCCAGACCCAAATGGAGAGGGGCTGCTTGGGGACCTCCTGGGGGCACTTCAGGCCAGCTAGGTCTTTGGGTCCTGGCTCCTTCGCTTTGGGAGCTGTTGCTGCAGTTGGGCATGTTGGCCGGAGAGTGCTTCTCGGGCCGCGAACTGCAACCTTGCATGAATCTCCCAGGTTCCCCGCCCAACGAAAGCCCTCAGACCCAAATGGAGAGGGGCTGCTTGGGGACCCCCTGGGGGCCCTTCAGGCCAGCTAGGTCTTTGTGTCCTGGCTCATTCGGTTTGGGAGCTGTTGCTGCAGTTGGGCATGTTGGCCGTAGAGTGCTTCTCGGGCCGCGAACTGCAACCTTGCAGGAATCTCCCAGGTTCCCGGCCCAACAGAAGCCCCCAGACCCAAATGGAGAGGGGCTGCTTGGTGGCACCCTGGGGGCCCTTCAGGCCAGATAGGTCTTTGGGTCCTGGCTCCTTCGCTTTGGGAGCTGTTGCTGCAGTTGGGCATGTTGGCCGGAGAGTGCTTCTCGGGCCGCGAACTGCAACCTTGCAGATACCTCCCAGGTTCCCCGCCCAACTAAAGCCCACAGACCCAAATGGAGAGGAGCTCCTTGGGGGCCCCATGGGGGCCCTTCAGGCCAGCTAGGTCTTTGGGTCCTGGCTCCTTCGGTTTGGGAGCTGTTGCTGCAGTTGGGCATGTTGGCCGGAGAGTGCTTCTCGGGCCGCGAACTGCAACCTTGCAGGTACCTCCCAGGATCCCGGCCCAACTAAAACCCCCAGACCCAAATGGAGAGGAGATCCTTGGGGGCCCCCTGGGGGCCCTTCAGGCCAGCTAGGTCTTTGGGTCCTGGCTCCTTCGGTTTGGGAGCTGTTGCTGCAGTTGGGCATGTTGGCCGGAGAGTGCTTCTCGGGCCGCGAACTGCAACCTTGCAGGAATCTCCCAGGTTCCATGCCCAACGAAAGCCCCCAGACCCAAATTGAGAGGGGCTGCTTGGGGGCCCCCTGGGGGCCCTTCAGGCCAGCTAGGTCTTTGGGTCCTGGCTCCTTCGCTTTGGGAGCTGTTGCTGCAGTTGGGCATGTTGGCCGGAGAGTGCTTCTCGGGCCGCGAACTGCAACCTTGCAGGAATCTCCCAGGTTCCCCGCCCAACGAAAGCCCCCAGACCCAAATGGAGAGGGGCTGCTTGGGGACCTCCTGGGGGCACTTCAGGCCAGCTAGGTCTTTGGGTCCTGGCTCCTTCGGTTTGGGAGCTGTTGCTGCAGTTGGGCATGTTGGCCGGAGAGTGCTTCTCGGGCCGCGAACTGCAACCTTGCAGGATTCTCCCAGGTTCCCGGCCCAAAGAAAGCCCCCAGACCCAAATTGAGAGGGGCTGCTTGGGGCCCCCCTGGGGGCCCTTCAGGCCAGCTAGGTCTTTGGGTCCTGGCTCCTTCGCTTTGGGAGCTGTTGCTGCAGTTGGGCATGTTGGCCGGAGAGTGCTTCTCGGGCCGCGAACTGTAACTTGCAGGTACCTCTCAGGTATACATGCCCAACGAAAGCCCCCAGACCCAAATGGAGAGGGGCTGCTTGGTGGCCTTCTGGGGGCCCTTCAGGCCAGCTAGGTCTTTGGGTCCTGGCTCCTTCGCTTTGGGAGCTGTTGCTGCAGTTGGGCATGTTGGCCGGAGAGTGCTTCTCGGGCCGCGAACTGCAACCTTGCTGGTATCTCCCACGTTCTCAGCCTAAAGAAAGCCCCCAGACCCAAATTGAGAGGGGCTGCTTGGGGGCCCCCTGGGGGCCCTTCAGGCCAGTTAGGTCTTTGGGTCCTGGCTCCTTCGGTTTGGGAGCTGTTGCTGCAGTTGGGCATGTTGGCCGGAGAGTGCTTCTCGGGCCGCGAACTGCAACCTTGCATGAATCTCCCAGGTTCCCCGCCCAACGAAAGCCCCCAGACCCAAATGGAGAGGGGCTGCTTGGGGACCCCCTGGGGGCACTTCAGGCCAGCTAGGTCTTTGGGTCCTGGCTCCTTCGGTTTGGGAGCTGTTGCTGCAGTTGGGCATGTTGGCCGGAGAGTGCTTCTCGGGCCGCGAACTGCAACCTTGCAGGATTCTCCCAGGTTCCCGGCCCAACGAAAGCCCCCAGACCCAAATTGAGAGGGGCTGCTTGGGGCCTCCCTGGGGGCCCTTCAGGCCAGCTAGGTCTTTGGGTCCTGGCTCCTCCGGTTTGGGAGCTGTTGCTGCAGTTGGGCATGTTGGCCGGAGAGTGCTTCTCGGGCCGCGAACTGCAACCTTGCAGGAATCTCCCTGGTTCCAAACCCAACGAAAGCCCCCAGACCCAAATGGAGAGGGGCTGCTTGGGGCCCCCTGGGGGCCCTTCAGGCCAGCTAGGTCTTTGGGTCCTGGCTCCTTCGCTTTGGGAGCTGTTGCTGCAGTTGGGCATGTTGGCCGGAGAGTGCTTCTCGGGCCGCGAACTGCAACCTTGCAGGAATCTCCCAGGTTCCCGGCCCAACGAAAGCCCCCAGACCCAAATTGAGAGGGGCTGCTTGGGGGCCCCCTGGGGGCCCTTCAGGCCACCTAGGTCTTTGTGTCCTGGCTCCTTCGCTTTGGGAGTTGTTGCTGCAGTTGGGCATGTTGGCCGGAGAGTGAATCTCGGGCCGCGAACTGCAACCTTGCAGGATTCTCCCAGGTTCCCGGCCCAACGAAAGCCCCCAGACCCAAATTGAGAGGGGCTGCTTGGGGGCCCCCTGGGGGCCCTTCAGGCCACCTAGGTCTTTGTGTCCTGGCTCCTTCGGTTTGGGAGCTGTTGCTGCAGTTGGGCATGTTGGCCGGAGAGTGCTTCTCGGGCCGCGAACTGCAACCTTGCAGGATTCTCCCAGGTTCCCGGCCCAACGAAAGCCCCCAGACCCAAATGGAGAGGGGCTGCTTGGGGGCCCCCTGGGGGCCCTTCAGGCCAGCTAGGTCTTTGGGTCCTGGCTCCTTCGCTTTGGGAGCTGTTGCTGCAGTTGGGCATGTTGGCCGGAGAGTGCTTCTCGGGCCGCGAACTGCAACCTTGCAGGAATCTCCCAGGTTCCATGCCCAACGAAAGCCCCCAGACCCAAATTGAGAGGGGCTGCTTGGGGGCCCCCTGGGGGCCCTTCAGGCCAGCTAGGTCTTTGGGTCCTGGCTCCTTCGCTTTGGGAGCTGTTGCTGCAGTTGGGCATGTTGGCCGGAGAGTGCTTCTCGGGCCGCGAACTGCAACCTTGCAGGATTCTCCCAGGTTCCCGGCCCAACGAAAGCCCCCAGACCCAAATTGAGAGGGGCTGCTTGGGGGCCCCCTGGGGGCCCTTCAGGCCAGCTAGGTCTTTGGGTCCTGGCTCCTTCGCTTTGGGAGCTGTTGCTGCAGTTGGGCATGTTGGCCGGAGAGTGCTTCTCGGGCCGCGAACTGCAACCTTGCAGGATTCTCCCAGGTTCCCGGCCCAACGAAAGCCCCCAGACCCAAATTGAGAGGGGATGCTTGGGGCCCCCCTGGGGGCCCTTCAGGCCAGCTAGGTCTTTGGGTCCTGGCTCCTTCGGTTTGGGAGCTGTTGCTGCAGTTGGGCATGTTGGCCGGAGAGTGCTTCTCGGGCCGCGAACTGCAACCTTGCAGGTACCTCCCAGGTTCCCGGCCCAACGAAAACCCCCAGACCCAAATGGAGAGGGGCTGCTTGGGGCCCCCCTGGGGGCCCTTCAGGCCAGCTAGGTCTTTGGGTCCTGGCTCCTTCGCTTTGGGAGCTGTTGCTGCAGTTGGGCATGTTGGCCGGAGAGTGCTTCTCGGGCCGCGAACTGTAACTTGCAGGTACCTCTCAGGTATACATGCCCAACGAAAGCCACCAGACCCAAATGGAGAGGGGCTGCTTGGTGGCCTTCTGGGGGCCCTTCAGGCCAGCTAGGTCTTTGGGTCCTGGCTCCTTCGCTTTGGGAGCTGTTGCTGGATATTGGGCATGTTGGCCGGAGAGTGCTTCTCGGGCCGCGAACTGCAACCTTGCTGGTATCTCCCAGGTTCTCAGCCTAAAGAAAGCCCCCAGACCCAAATGGAGAGGGGCTGCTTGGGGGCCCCCTGGGGGCCCTTCAGGCCAGCTAGGTCTTTGGGTCCTGGCTCCTTCGGTTTGGGAGCTGTTGCTGCAGTTGGGCATGTTGGCCGGAGAGTGCTTCTCGGGCCGCGAACTGCAACCTTGCAGGAATCTCCCAGGTTCCCCGCCCAACGAAAGCCCCCAGACCCAAATGGAGAGGGGCTGCTTGGGGACCCCCTGGGGGCCCTTCAGGCCAGCTAGGTCTTTGGGTCCTGGCTCCTTCGGTTTGGGAGCTGTTGCTGCAGTTGGGCATGTTGGCCGGAGAGTGCTTCTCGGGCCGCGAACTGCAACCTTGCAGGATTCTCCCAGGTTCTCAGCCTACAGAAAGCCCCCAGACCCAAATGGAGAGGGGCTGCTTGGGGGCACCCTGGGGGCCCTTCAGGCCAGCTAGGTCTTTGGGTCCTGGCTCCTTCGCTTTGGGAGCTGTTGCTGCAGTTGTGCATGTTGGCCGGAGAGTGCTTCTCGGGCCGCGAACTGCAACCTTGCAGGAATCTCCCAGGTTCCCGGCCCAACGAAAGCCCCCAGACCCAAATTGAGAGGGGCTGCTTGGGGGCCCCCTGGGGGCCCTTCAGGCCAGCTAGGTCTTTGGGTCCTGGCTCCTTCGCTTTGGGAGCTGTTGCTGCAGTTGGGCATGTTGGCCGGAGAGTGCTTCTCGGGCCGCGAACTGCAACCTTGCAGGAATCTCCCAGGTTCCCCGCCCAACGAAAGCCCCCAGACCCAAATGGAGAGGGGCTGCTTGGGGACCTCCTGGGGGCACTTCAGGCCAGCTAGGTCTTTGGGTCCTGGCTCCTTCGCTTTGGGAGCTGTTGCTGCAGTTGGGCATGTTGGCCGGAGAGTGCTTCTCCGGCCGCGAACTGCAACCTTGCAGGATTCTCCCAGGTTCCCGGCCCAACGAAAGCCCCCAGACCCAAATTGAGAGGGGCTGCTTGGGGCCCCCCTGGGGGCCCTTCAGGCCAGCTAGGTCTTTGGGTCCTGGCTCCTTCGGTTTGGGAGCTGTTGCTGCAGTTGGGCATGTTGGCCGGAGAGTGCTTCTCGGGCCGCGAACTGCAACCTTGCAAGAATCTTCCAGGTTCCCCGCCCAACGAAAGCCCCCAGACCCAAATGGAGAGGGGCTGCTTGGGGCCCCCCTGGGGGCACTTCAGGCCAGCTAGGTCTTTGGGTCCTGGCTCCTTCGCTTTGGGAGCTGTTGCTGCAGTTGGGCATGTTGGCCGGAGAGTGCTTCTCCGGCCGCGAACTGCAACCTTGCAGGTACCTCTCAGGTATACATGCCCAACGAAAGCCCCCAGACCCAAATTGAGAGCGGCTACTTGGGGGCCCCCTGGGGGCCCTTCAGGCCAGCTAGGTCTTTGTGTCCTGGCTCATTCGGTTTGGGAGCTGTTGCTGCAGTTGGGCATGTTGGCCGGAGAGTGCTTCTCGGGCCGCGAACTGCAACCTTGCAGGAATCTCCCAGGTTCCCGGCCCAACAGAAGCCCCCAGACCCAAATGGAGAGGGGCTGCTTGGGGGCCCCCTGGGGGCCCTTCAGGCCAGCTAGGTCTTTGGGTCCTGGCTCCTTCGCTTTGGGAGCTGTTGCTGCAGTTGGGCATGTTGGCCGGAGAGTGCTTCTCGGGCCGCGAACTGCAACCTTGCAGGAATCTCCCAGGTTCCCCGCCCAACGAAAGCCCCCAGACCCAAATGGAGAGGGGCTGCTTGGGGACCTCCTGGGGGCACTTCAGGCCAGCTAGGTCTTTGGGTCCTGGCTCCTTCGCTTTGGGAGCTGTTGCTGCAGTTGGGCATGTTGGCCGGAGAGTGCTTCTCGGGCCGCGAACTGCAACCTTGCAGGATTCTCCCAGGTTCCCGGCCCAACGAAAGCCCCCAGACCCAAATTGAGAGGGGCTGCTTGGGGCCCCCCTGGGGGCCCTTCAGGCCAGCTAGGTCTTTGGGTCCTGGCTCCTTCGCTTTGGGAGCTGTTGCTGCAGTTGGGCATGTTGGCCGGAGAGTGCTTCTCGGGCCGCGAACTGCAACCTTGCATGAATCTCCCAGGTTCCCCGCCCAACGAAAGCCCCCAGACCCAAATGGAGAGGGGCTGCTTGGGGCCCCCCTGGGGGCCCTTCAGGCCAGCTAGGTCTTTGGGTCCTGGCTCCTTCGCTTTGGGAGCTGTTGCTGCAGTTGGGCATGTTGGCCGGAGAGTGCTTCTCGGGCCGCGAACTGCAACCTTGCAGGTACCTCTCAGGTATACATGCCCAACGAAAGCCCCCAGACCCAAATTGAGAGCGGCTACTTGGGGGCCCCCTGGGGGCCCTTCAGGCCAGCTAGGTCTTTGTGTCCTGGCTCCTTCGCTTTGGGAGCTGTTGCTGCAGTTGGGCATGTTGGCCGGAGAGTGCTTCTCGGGCCGCGAACTGCAACCTTGCAGGAATCTCCCAGGTTCCCGGCCCAACAGAAGCCCCCAGACCCAAATGGAGAGGGGCTGCTTGGGGGCCCCCTGGGGGCCCTTCAGGCCAGCTAGGTCTTTGGGTCCTGGCTCCTTGGGTTTGGGAGCTGTTGCTGGACGTTTGGCATGTTGGCCGGAGAGTGCTTCTCGGGCCACGAACTGCAACCTTGCAGGATTCTCCCAGGTTCCCGGCCCAACTAAAGCCCCCAGACCCAAATGGAGAGGAGCTCCTTTGGGGCCCCCTGGGGGCCCTTCAGGCCAGCTAGGTCTTTGGGTCCTGGCTCCTTCGCTTTGGGAGCTGTTGCTGCAGTTGGGCATGTTGGCCGGAGAGTGCTTCTCGGGCCGCGAACTGCAACCTTGCAGGTACCTCCCAGGATCCCGCCCCAACTAAAGCCCCCAGACCCAAATGGAGAGGGGCTGCTTGGGGCCCCCCTGGGGGCCCTTCAGGCCAGCTAGGTCTTTGGGTCCTGGCTCCTTCGGTTTGGGAGCTGTTGCTGCAGTTGGGCATGTTGGCCGGAGAGTGCTTCTCGGGCCGCGAACTGCAACCTTGCAGGAATCTCCCAGGTTCCCGGCCCAACGAAAGCCCCCAGACCCAAATGGAGAGGGGCTGCTTGGGGGCCCCCTGGGGGCCCTTCAGGCCAGCTAGGTCTTTGGGTCCTGGCTCCTTCGCTTTGGGAGCTGTTGCTGCAGTTGGGCATGTTGGCCGGAGAGTGCTTCTCGGGCCGCGAACTGCAACCTTGCAGGTACCTCCCAGATTCCCGGCCCAAAGAAAGCCCCCAGACCCAAATGGAGAGGGGCTGCTTGGGGCCCCCCTGGGGGCCCTTCAGGCCAGCTAGGTCTTTGGGTCCTGGCTCCTTCGGTTTGGGAGCTGTTGCTGCAGTTGGGCATGTTGGCCGGAGAGTGCTTCTCGGGCCGCGAACTGCAACCTTGCAGGTACCTCCCAGGTTCCCGGCCCAACGAAAACCCCCAGACCCAAATGGAGAGGGGCTGCTTGGGGGCCCCCTGGGGGCCCTTCAGGCCAGCTAGGTCTTTGGGTCCTGGCTCCTTCGCTTTGGGAGCTGTTGCTGCAGTTGGGCATGTTGGCCGGAGAGTGCTTCTCGGGCCGCGAACTGTAACTTGCAGGTACCTCTCAGGTATACATGCCCAACTAAAGCCCCCAGACCCAAATGGAGAGGGGCTGCTTGGTGGCCTTCTGGGGGCCCTTCAGGCCAGCTAGGTCTTTGGGTCCTGGCTCCTTCGCTTTGGGAGCTGTTGCTGGATATTGGGCATGTTGGCCGGAGAGTGCTTCTCGGGCCGCGAACTGCAACCTTGCTGGTATCTCCCACGTTCTCAGCCTAAAGAAAGCCCCCAGACCCAAATTGAGAGGGGCTGCTTGGGGGCCCCCTGGGGGCCCTTCAGGCCAGCTAGGTCTTTGGGTCCTGGCTCCTTCGCTTTGGGAGCTGTTGCTGCAGTTGGGCATGTTGGCCGGAGAGTGCTTCTCGGGCCGCGAACTGCAACCTTGCAGGTACCTCCCAGGATCCCGGCCCAACTAAAGCCCCCAGACCCAAATTGAGAGGAGCTCCTTGGGGGCCCCATGGGGGCCCTTCAGGCCAGCTAGGTCTTTGGGTCCTGGCTCCTTCGGTTTGGGAGCTGTTGCTGCAGTTGGGCATGTTGGGCGGAGAGTGCTTCTCGGGCCGCGAACTGCAACCTTGCAGGAATCTCCCAGGTTCCATGCCCAACGAAAGCCCCCAGACCCAAATTGAGAGGGGCTGCTTGGGGGCCCCCTGGGGGCCCTTCAGGCCAGCTAGGTCTTTGGGTCCTGGCTCCTTCGGTTTGGGAGCTGTTGCTGCAGTTGGGCATGTTGGCCGGAGAGTGCTTCTCGGGCCGCGAACTGCAACCTTGCAGGATTCTCCCAGGTTCCCGGCCCAACGAAAGCCCCCAGACCCAAATGGAGAGGGGCTGCTTGGGGGCCCCCTGGGGGCCCTTCAGGCCAGCTAGGTCTTTGGGTCCTGGCTCCTTCGCTTTGGGAGCTGTTGCTGCAGTTGGGCATGTTGGCCGGAGAGTGCTTCTCGGGCCGCGAACTGCAACCTTGCAGGATTCTCCCAGGTTCCCGGCCCAACGAAAGCCCCCAGACCCAAATTGAGAGGGGCTGCTTGGGGCCCCCCTGGGGGCCCTTCAGGCCAGCTAGGTCTTTGGGTCCTGGCTCCTTCGGTTTGGGAGCTGTTGCTGCAGTTGTGTATGTTGGCCGGAGAGTGCTTCTCGGGCCGCGAACTGCAACCTTGCAGGATTCTCCCAGGTTCCCGGCCCAACGAAAACCTCCAGACCCAAATGGAGAGGGGCTGCTTGGGGGCCCCCTGGGGGCCCTTCAGGCCACCTAGCTCTTTGGGTCCTGGCTCCTTCGCTTTGGGAGCTGTTGCTGCAGTTGGGCATGTTGGCCGGAGAGTGCTTCTCGGGCCGCGAACTGCAACCTTGCAGGCACCTCTCAGGTATACATGCCCAACGAAAGCCCCCAGACCCAAATGGAGAGGGGCTGCTTGGTGGCCTTCTGGGGGCCCTTCAGGCCAGCTAGGTCTTTGGGTCCTGGCTCCTTCGCTTTGGGAGCTGTTGCTGCAGTTGGGCATGTTGGCCGGAGAGTGCTTCTCGGGCCGCGAACTGCAACCTTGCTGGTATC
The DNA here is from genome assembly GCF_964237585.1 of Gallinula chloropus. Lineage (NCBI taxonomy): Eukaryota > Metazoa > Chordata > Aves > Gruiformes > Rallidae > Gallinula > Gallinula chloropus. The sequence goes on along the minus strand of NW_028168564.1, from coordinate 118,901 downwards.
TCCCAGGTTCTCAGCCTAAAGAAAGCCCCCAGACCCAAATTGAGAGGGGCTGCTTGGGGCCCCCCTGGGGGCCCTTCAGGCCAGCTAGGTCTTTGGGTCCTGGCTCCTTCGCTTTGGGAGCTGTTGCTGCAGTTGGGCATGTTGGCCGGAGAGTGCTTCCCCGGCCGCGAACTGCAACCTTGCAGGAATCTCCCAGGTTCCCCGCCCAACTAAAGCCCCCAGACCCAAATGGAGAGGGGCTGCTTGGGGGCCCCCTGGGGGCCCTTCAGGCCAGCTAGGTCTTTGGGTCCTGGCTCCTTCGCTTTGGGAGCTGTTGCTGCAGTTGGGCATGTTGGCCGGAGAGTGCTTCTCGGGCCGCGAACTGCAACCTTGCAGGAATCTCCCAGGTTCCCCGCCCAACGAAAGCCCCCAGACCCAAATTGAGAGGGGCTGCTTGGGGACCCCCTGGGGGCACTTCAGGCCAGCTAGGTCTTTGGGTCCTGGCTCCTTCGCTTTGGGAGCTGTTGCTGCAGTTGGGCATGTTGGCCGGAGAGTGCTTCTCGGGCCGCGAACTGTAACCTTGCAGGTACCTCCCAGGTATACATGCCCAACGAAAGCCCCCAGACCCAAATTGAGAGGGGCTGCTTGGGGGCCCCCTGGGGGCCCTTCAGGCCAGCTAGGTCTTTGGGTCCTGGCTCCTTCGCTTTGGGAGCTGTTGCTGCAGTTGGGCATGTTGGCCGGAGAGTGCTTCTCGGGCCGCGAACTGCAACCTTGCAGGATTCTCCCAGGTTCCCGGCCCAATGAAAGCCCCCAGACCCAAATTGAGAGGGGCTGCTTGGGGGCCCCCTGGGGGCCCTTCAGGCCAGCTAGTTCTTTGGGTCCTGGCTCCTTCGCTTTGGGAGCTGTTGCTGCAGTTGGGCATGTTGGCCGGAGAGTGCTTCTCGGGCCGCGAACTGCAACCTTGCAGGATTCTCCCAGGTTCCCGGCCCAACGAAAGCCCCCAGACCCAAATGGAGAGGGGCTGCTTGGGGGCCCCCTGGGGGCCCTTCAGGCCAGCTAGGTCTTTGGGTCCTGGCTCCTTCGGTTTGGGAGCTGTTGCTGCAGTTGGGCATGTTGGCCGGAGAGTGCTTCTCGGGCCGCGAACTGTAACCTTGCAGGTACCTCTCAGGTATCCATGCCCAACGAAAGCCCCCAGACCCAAATTGAGAGGGGCTGCTTGGGGGCCCCCTGGGGGCCCTTCAGGCCAGCTAGGTCTTTGGGTCCTGGCTCCTTCGCTTTGGGAGCTGTTGCTGCAGTTGGGCATGTTGGCCGGAGAGTGCTTCTCGGGCCGCGAACTGCAACCTTGCAGGATTCTCCCAGGTTCCCGGCCCAACGAAAGCCCCCAGACCCAAATGGAGAGGGGCTGCTTGGGGGCCCCCTGGGGGCCCTTCAGGCCAGCTAGGTCTTTGGGTCCTGGCTCCTTCGGTTTGGGAGCTGTTGCTGCAGTTGGGCATGTTGGCCGGAGAGTGCTTCTCGGGCCGCGAACTGCAACCTTGCAGGATTCTCCCAGGTTCCCGGCCCAACGAAAGCCCCCAGACCCAAATTGAGAGGGGCTGCTTGGGGGCCCCCTGGGGGCCCTTCAGGCCAGCTAGGTCTTTGGGTCCTGGCTCCTTCGCTTTGGGAGCTGTTGCTGCAGTTGGGCATGTTGGGCGGAGAGTGCTTCTCGGGCCGCGAACTGCAACCTTGCAGGAATCTCCCTGGTTCCATGCCCAACGAAAGCCCCCAGACCCAAATTGAGAGGGGCTGCTTGGGGCCCCCTGGGGGCCCTTCAGGCCAGCTAGGTCTTTGGGTCCTGGCTCCTTCGCTTTGGGAGCTGTTGCTGCAGTTGGGCATGTTGGCCGGAGAGTGCTTCTCGGGCCGCGAACTGCAACCTTGCAGGAATCTCCCAGGTTCCCGGCCCAACGAAAGCCCCCAGACCCAAATTGAGAGGGGCTGCTTGGGGGCCCCCTGGGGGCCCTTCAGGCCAGCTAGGTCTTTGGGTCCTGGCTCCTTCGCTTTGGGAGCTGTTGCTGCAGTTGGGCATGTTGGCCGGAGAGTGCTTCTCGGGCCGCGAACTGCAACCTTGCAGGAATCTCCCAGGTTCCCGGCCCAACGAAAGCCCCCAGACCCAAATTGAGAGGGGCTGCTTGGGGGCCCCCTGGGGGCCCTTCAGGCCAGCTAGGTCTTTGGGTCCTGGCTCCTTCGCTTTGGGAGCTGTTGCTGCAGTTGGGCATGGTGGCCGGAGAGTGCTTCTCGGACCGCGAACTGCAACCTTGCAGGATTCTCCCAGGTTCCCGGCCCAACGAAAGCCCCCAGACCCAAATGGAGAGGGGCTGCTTGGGGGCCCCCTGGGGGCCCTTCATGCCACCTAGCTCTTTGGGTCCTGGCTCCTTCGGTTTGGGAGCTGTTGCTGCAGTTGGGCATGTTGGCCGGAGAGTGCTTCTCCGGCCGCGAACTGCAACCTTGCAGGAATCTCCCAGGTTCCTGGCCCAACAAAAGCCCCCAGACCCAAATGGAGAGGGGCTGCTTGGGGGCCCGCTGGGGGCCCTTCAGGCCAGCTAGGTCTTTGGGTCCTGGCTCCTTCGCTTTGGGAGCTGTTGCTGCAGTTGGGCATGTTGGCCGGAGAGTGCTTCTCCGGCCGCGAACTGCAACCTTGCAGGATTCTCCCAGGTTCCCGGCCCAACGAAAGCCCCCAGACCCAAATTGAGAGGGGCTGCTTGGGGGCCCCCTGGGGGCCCTTCAGGCCAGCTAGGTCTTTGGGTCCTGGCTCCTTCGGTTTGGGAGCTGTTGCTGCAGTTGGGCATGTTGGCCGGAGAGTGCTTCTCGGGCCGCGAACTGCAACCTTGCTGGTATCTCCCACGTTCTCAGCCTAAAGAAAGCCCCCAGACCCAAATTGAGAGGGGCTGCTTGGGGGCCCCCTGGGGGCCCTTCAGGCCAGCTAGGTCTTTGGGTCCTGGCTCCTTCGCTTTGGGAGCTGTTGCTGCAGTTGGGCATGTTGGCCGGAGAGTGCTTCTCGGGCCGCGAACTGCAACCTTGCAGGTACCTCCCAGGATCCCGGCCCAACTAAAGCCCCCAGACCCAAATTGAGAGGAGCTCCTTGGGGGCCCCATGGGGGCCCTTCAGGCCAGCTAGGTCTTTGGGTCCTGGCTCCTTCGGTTTGGGAGCTGTTGCTGCAGTTGGGCATGTTGGGCGGAGAGTGCTTCTCGGGCCGCGAACTGCAACCTTGCAGGAATCTCCCAGGTTCCATGCCCAACGAAAGCCCCCAGACCCAAATTGAGAGGGGCTGCTTGGGGGCCCCCTGGGGGCCCTTCAGGCCAGCTAGGTCTTTGGGTCCTGGCTCCTTCGGTTTGGGAGCTGTTGCTGCAGTTGGGCATGTTGGCCGGAGAGTGCTTCTCGGGCCGCGAACTGCAACCTTGCAGGATTCTCCCAGGTTCCCGGCCCAACGAAAGCCCCCAGACCCAAATGGAGAGGGGCTGCTTGGGGGCCCCCTGGGGGCCCTTCAGGCCAGCTAGGTCTTTGGGTCCTGGCTCCTTCGCTTTGGGAGCTGTTGCTGCAGTTGGGCATGTTGGCCGGAGAGTGCTTCTCGGGCCGCGAACTGCAACCTTGCAGGATTCTCCCAGGTTCCCGGCCCAACGAAAGCCCCCAGACCCAAATTGAGAGGGGCTGCTTGGGGCCCCCCTGGGGGCCCTTCAGGCCAGCTAGGTCTTTGGGTCCTGGCTCCTTCGGTTTGGGAGCTGTTGCTGCAGTTGTGTATGTTGGCCGGAGAGTTCTTCTCGGGCCGCGAACTGCAACCTTGCAGGATTCTCCCAGGTTCCCGGCCCAACGAAAACCTCCAGACCCAAATGGAGAGGGGCTGCTTGGGGGCCCCCTGGGGGCCCTTCAGGCCACCTAGCTCTTTGGGTCCTGGCTCCTTCGCTTTGGGAGCTGTTGCTGCAGTTGGGCATGTTGGCCGGAGAGTGCTTCTCGGGCCGCGAACTGCAACCTTGCAGGCACCTCTCAGGTATACATGCCCAACGAAAGCCCCCAGACCCAAATGGAGAGGGGCTGCTTGGTGGCCTTCTGGGGGCCCTTCAGGCCAGCTAGGTCTTTGGGTCCTGGCTCCTTCGCTTTGGGAGCTGTTGCTGCAGTTGGGCATGTTGGCCGGAGAGTGCTTCTCGGGCCGCGAACTGCAACCTTGCTGGTATCTCCCAGGTTCTCAGCCTAAAGAAAGCCCCCAGACCCAAATTGAGAGGGGCTGCTTGGGGCCCCCCTGGGGGCCCTTCAGGCCAGCTAGGTCTTTGGGTCCTGGCTCCTTCGCTTTGGGAGCTGTTGCTGCAGTTGGGCATGTTGGCCGGAGAGTGCTTCCCCGGCCGCGAACTGCAACCTTGCAGGAATCTCCCAGGTTCCCCGCCCAACTAAAGCCCCCAGACCCAAATGGAGAGGGGCTGCTTGGGGGCCCCCTGGGGGCCCTTCAGGCCAGCTAGGTCTTTGGGTCCTGGCTCCTTCGCTTTGGGAGCTGTTGCTGCAGTTGGGCATGTTGGCCGGAGAGTGCTTCTCGGGCCGCGAACTGCAACCTTGCAGGAATCTCCCAGGTTCCCCGCCCAACGAAAGCCCCCAGACCCAAATTGAGAGGGGCTGCTTGGGGACCCCCTGGGGGCACTTCAGGCCAGCTAGGTCTTTGGGTCCTGGCTCCTTCGCTTTGGGAGCTGTTGCTGCAGTTGGGCATGTTGGCCGGAGAGTGCTTCTCGGGCCGCGAACTGTAACCTTGCAGGTACCTCCCAGGTATACATGCCGAACGAAAGCCCCCAGACCCAAATTGAGAGGGGCTGCTTGGGGGCCCCCTGGGGGCCCTTCAGGCCAGCTAGGTCTTTGGGTCCTGGCTCCTTCGCTTTGGGAGCTGTTGCTGCAGTTGGGCATGTTGGCCGGAGAGTGCTTCTCGGGCCGCGAACTGCAACCTTGCAGGATTCTCCCAGGTTCCCGGCCCAATGAAAGCCCCCAGACCCAAATTGAGAGGGGCTGCTTGGGGGCCCCCTGGGGGCCCTTCAGGCCAGCTAGTTCTTTGGGTCCTGGCTCCTTCGCTTTGGGAGCTGTTGCTGCAGTTGGGCATGTTGGCCGGAGAGTGCTTCTCGGGCCGCGAACTGCAACCTTGCAGGATTCTCCCAGGTTCCCGGCCCAACGAAAGCCCCCAGACCCAAATGGAGAGGGGCTGCTTGGGGGCCCCCTGGGGGCCCTTCAGGCCAGCTAGGTCTTTGGGTCCTGGCTCCTTCGGTTTGGGAGCTGTTGCTGCAGTTGGGCATGTTGGCCGGAGAGTGCTTCTCGGGCCGCGAACTGTAACCTTGCAGGTACCTCTCAGGTATCCATGCCCAACGAAAGCCCCCAGACCCAAATTGAGAGGGGCTGCTTGGGGGCCCCCTGGGGGCCCTTCAGGCCAGCTAGGTCTTTGGGTCCTGGCTCCTTCGCTTTGGGAGCTGTTGCTGCAGTTGGGCATGTTGGCCGGAGAGTGCTTCTCGGGCCGCGAACTGCAACCTTGCAGGATTCTCCCAGGTTCCCGGCCCAACGAAAGCCCCCAGACCCAAATGGAGAGGGGCTGCTTGGGGGCCCCCTGGGGGCCCTTCAGGCCAGCTAGGTCTTTGGGTCCTGGCTCCTTCGGTTTGGGAGCTGTTGCTGCAGTTGGGCATGTTGGCCGGAGAGTGCTTCTCGGGCCGCGAACTGCAACCTTGCAGGATTCTCCCAGGTTCCCGGCCCAACGAAAGCCCCCAGACCCAAATTGAGAGGGGCTGCTTGGGGGCCCCCTGGGGGCCCTTCAGGCCAGCTAGGTCTTTGGGTCCTGGCTCCTTCGCTTTGGGAGCTGTTGCTGCAGTTGGGCATGTTGGGCGGAGAGTGCTTCTCGGGCCGCGAACTGCAACCTTGCAGGAATCTCCCTGGTTCCATGCCCAACGAAAGCCCCCAGACCCAAATTGAGAGGGGCTGCTTGGGGCCCCCTGGGGGCCCTTCAGGCCAGCTAGGTCTTTGGGTCCTGGCTCCTTCGCTTTGGGAGCTGTTGCTGCAGTTGGGCATGTTGGCCGGAGAGTGCTTCTCGGGCCGCGAACTGCAACCTTGCAGGAATCTCCCAGGTTCCCGGCCCAACGAAAGCCCCCAGACCCAAATTGAGAGGGGCTGCTTGGGGGCCCCCTGGGGGCCCTTCAGGCCAGCTAGGTCTTTGGGTCCTGGCTCCTTCGCTTTGGGAGCTGTTGCTGCAGTTGGGCATGTTGGCCGGAGAGTGCTTCTCGGGCCGCGAACTGCAACCTTGCAGGAATCTCCCAGGTTCCCGGCCCAACGAAAGCCCCCAGACCCAAATTGAGAGGGGCTGCTTGGGGGCCCCCTGGGGGCCCTTCAGGCCAGCTAGGTCTTTGGGTCCTGGCTCCTTCGCTTTGGGAGCTGTTGCTGCAGTTGGGCATGGTGGCCGGAGAGTGCTTCTCGGACCGCGAACTGCAACCTTGCAGGATTCTCCCAGGTTCCCGGCCCAACGAAAGCCCCCAGACCCAAATGGAGAGGGGCTGCTTGGGGGCCCCCTGGGGGCCCTTCATGCCACCTAGCTCTTTGGGTCCTGGCTCCTTCGGTTTGGGAGCTGTTGCTGCAGTTGGGCATGTTGGCCGGAGAGTGCTTCTCCGGCCGCGAACTGCAACCTTGCAGGAATCTCCCAGGTTCCCGGCCCAACAAAAGCCCCCAGACCCAAATGGAGAGGGGCTGCTTGGGGGCCCGCTGGGGGCCCTTCAGGCCAGCTAGGTCTTTGGGTCCTGGCTCCTTCGCTTTGGGAGCTGTTGCTGCAGTTGGGCATGTTGGCCGGAGAGTGCTTCTCCGGCCGCGAACTGCAACCTTGCAGGATTCTCCCAGGTTCCCGGCCGAACGAAAGCCCCCAGACCCAAATTGAGAGGGGCTGCTTGGGGGCCCCCTGGGGGCCCTTCAGGCCAGCTAGGTCTTTGGGTCCTGGCTCCTTCGGTTTGGGAGCTGTTGCTGCAGTTGGGCATGTTGGCCGGAGAGTGCTTCTCGGGCCGCGAACTGCAACCTTGCAGGATTCTCCCAGGTTCCCGGCCCAACGAAAGCCCCCAGACCCAAATGGAGAGGGGCTGCTTGGGGGCCCCCTGGGGGCCCTTCAGGCCACCTAGCTCTTTGGGTCCTGGCTCCTTCGCTTTGGGAGCTGTTGCTGCAGTTGGGCATGTTGGCCGGAGAGTGCTTCTCGGGCCGCGAACTGCAACCTTGCAGGATTCTCCCAGGTTCCCGGCCCAACGAAAGCCCCCAGACCCAAATTGAGAGGGGCTGCTTGGGGGCCCCCTGGGGGCCCTTCAGGCCAGCTAGGTCTTTGGGTCCTGGCTCCTTCGGTTTGGGAGCTGTTGCTGCAGATGAGCATGTTGGCCGGAGAGTGCTCCTCGGGCCGGGAACTGCAACCTTGCAGGTACCTCTCAGGTATACATGCCCAACGAAAGCCCCCAGACCCAAATTGAGAGGGGCTGCTTGTTGGCCCCCTGGGGGCCTTTCAGGCCAGCTAGGTCTTTGGGTCCTGGCTCCTTCGGTTTGGGAGCTGTTGCTGCAGTTGGGCATGTTGGCCGGAGAGTGCTTCTCGGGCCGCGAACTGCAACCTTGCAGGATTCTCCCAGGTTCCCGGCCCAACGAAAGCCCCCAGACCCAAATTGAGAGGGGCTGCTTGGGGGCCCCCTGGGGGCCCTTCAGGCCAGCTAGGTCTTTGTGTCCTGGCTCCTTCGGTTTGGGAGCTGTTGCTGCAGTTGGGCATGTTGGCCGGAGAGTGCTTCTCGGGCCGCGAACTGCAACCTTGCAGGATTCTCCCAGGTTCCCGGCCCAACGAAAGCCCCCAGACCCAAATTGAGAGGGGCTGCTTGGGGGCCCCCTGGGGGCCCTTCAGGCCAGCTAGGTCTTTGGGTTTTGGCTCCTTCGGTTTGGGAGCTGTTGCTGCAGTTGGGCATGTTGGCCGGAGAGTGCTTCTCCGGCCGCGAACTGCAACCTTGCAGGATTCTCCCAGGTTCCTGGCCCAAGGAAAGCCCCCAGACCCAAATTGAGAGGGGCTGCTTGGGGGCCCCCTGGGGGCCCTTCAGGCCAGCTAGGTCTTTGGGTCCTGGCTCCTTCGGTTTGGGAGCTGTTGCTGCAGATGAGCATGTTGGCCGGAGAGTGCTTCTCGGGCCGCGAACTGTAACCTTGCAGGTACCTCTCAGGTATCCATGCCCAACGAAAGCCCCCAGACCCAAATTGAGAGGGGCTGCTTGGTGGCCCCCTGGGGGCCCTTCAGGCCAGCTAGGTCTTTGGGTCCTGGCTCCTTCGGTTTGGGAGCTGTTGCTGCAGTTGGGCATGTTGGCCGGAGAGTGCTTCTCGGGCCGCGAACTGCAACCTTGCAGGATTCCCCCAGGTTCCCGGCCCAACGAAAGCCCCCAGACCCAAATGGAGAGGGGCTGCTTGGGGCCCCCCTGGGGGCCCTTCAGGCCAGCTAGGTCTTTGGGTCCTGGCTCCTTCGGTTTGGGAGCTGTTGCTGCAGTTGGGCATGTTGGCCGGAGAGTGCTTCTCGGGCCGCGAACTGCAACCTTGCAGGAATCTCCCAGGTTCCATGCCCAACGAAAGCCCCCAGACCCAAATTGAGAGGGGCTGCTTGGGGGCCCCCTGGGGGCCCTTCAGGCCAGCTAGGTCTTTGGGTCCTGGCTCCTTCGCTTTGGGAGCTGTTGCTGCAGTTGGGCATGTTGGCCGGAGAGTGCTTCTCGGGCCGCGAACTGCAACCTTGCAGGATTCTCCCAGGTTCCCGGCCCAACGAAAGCCCCCAGACCCAAATGGAGAGGGGCTGCTTGGGGGCCCCCTGGGGGCCCTTCAGGCCAGCTAGGTCTTTGGGTCCTGGCTCCTTCGCTTTGGGAGCTGTTGCTGCAGTTGAGCATGTTGGCCGGAGAGTGCTTCTCGGGCCGCGAACTGTAACCTTGCAGGTACCTCTCAGGTATCCATGCCCAACGAAAGCCCCCAGACCCAAATTGAGAGGGGCTGCTTGGGGGCCCCCTGGGGGCCCTTCAGGCCAGCTAGGTCTTTGGGTCCTGGCTCCTTCGCTTTGGGAGCTGTTGCTGCAGTTGGGCATGTTGGCCGGAGAGTGCTTCTCGGGCCGCGAACTGCAACCTTGCAGGATTCTCCCAGGTTCCCGGCCCAACGAAAGCCCCCAGACCCAAATGGAGAGGGGCTGCTTGGGGGCCCCCTGGGGGCCCTTCAGGCCAGCTAGGTCTTTGGGTCCTGGCTCCTTCGGTTTGGGAGCTGTTGCTGCAGTTGGGCATGTTGGCCGGAGAGTGCTTCTCGGGCCGCGAACTGCAACCTTGCAGGATTCTCCCAGGTTCCCGGCCCAACGAAAGCCCCCAGACCCAAATTGAGAGGGGCTGCTTGGGGGCCCCCTGGGGGCCCTTCAGGCCAGCTAGGTCTTTGGGTCCTGGCTCCTTCGCTTTGGGAGCTGTTGCTGCAGTTGGGCATGTTGGGCGGAGAGTGCTTCTCGGGCCGCGAACTGCAACCTTGCAGGAATCTCCCTGGTTCCATGCCCAACGAAAGCCCCCAGACCCAAATTGAGAGGGGCTGCTTGGGGCCCCCTGGGGGCCCTTCAGGCCAGCTAGGTCTTTGGGTCCTGGCTCCTTCGCTTTGGGAGCTGTTGCTGCAGTTGGGCATGTTGGCCGGAGAGTGCTTCTCGGGCCGCGAACTGCAACCTTGCAGGAATCTCCCAGGTTCCCGGCCCAACGAAAGCCCCCAGACCCAAATTGAGAGGGGCTGCTTGGGGGCCCCCTGGGGGCCCTTCAGGCCAGCTAGGTCTTTGGGTCCTGGCTCCTTCGCTTTGGGAGCTGTTGCTGCAGTTGGGCATGTTGGCCGGAGAGTGCTTCTCGGGCCGCGAACTGCAACCTTGCAGGAATCTCCCAGGTTCCCGGCCCAACGAAAGCCCCCAGACCCAAATTGAGAGGGGCTGCTTGGGGGCCCCCTGGGGGCCCTTCAGGCCAGCTAGGTCTTTGGGTCCTGGCTCCTTCGCTTTGGGAGCTGTTGCTGCAGTTGGGCATGGTGGCCGGAGAGTGCTTCTCGGGCCGCGAACTGCAACCTTGCAGGAATCTCCCAGATTCCCGGCCCAACGAAAGCCCCCAGACCCAAATGGAGAGGGGCTGCTTGGGGGCCCCCTGGGGGCCCTTCATGCCACCTAGCTCTTTGGGTCCTGGCTCCTTCGGTTTGGGAGCTGTTGCTGCAGTTGGGCATGTTGGCCGGAGAGTGCTTCTCCGGCCGCGAACTGCAACCTTGCAGGAATCTCCCAGGTTCCCGGCCCAACAAAAGCCCCCAGACCCAAATGGAGAGGGGCTGCTTGGGGGCCCGCTGGGGGCCCTTCAGGCCAGCTAGGTCTTTGGGTCCTGGCTCCTTCGCTTTGGGAGCTGTTGCTGCAGTTGGGCATGTTGGCCGGAGAGTGCTTCTCCGGCCGCGAACTGCAACCTTGCAGGATTCTCCCAGGTTCCCGGCCCAACGAAAGCCCCCAGACCCAAATTGAGAGGGGCTGCTTGGGGGCCCCCTGGGGGCCCTTCAGGCCAGCTAGGTCTTTGGGTCCTGGCTCCTTCGGTTTGGGAGCTGTTGCTGCAGTTGGGCATGTTGGCCGGAGAGTGCTTCTCGGGCCGCGAACTGCAACCTTGCAGGATTCTCCCAGGTTCCCGGCCCAACGAAAGCCCCCAGACCCAAATGGAGAGGGGCTGCTTGGGGGCCCCCTGGGGGCCCTTCAGGCCACCTAGCTCTTTGGGTCCTGGCTCCTTCGCTTTGGGAGCTGTTGCTGCAGTTGGGCATGTTGGCCGGAGAGTGCTTCTCGGGCCGCGAACTGCAACCTTGCAGGATTCTCCCAGGTTCCCGGCCCAACGAAAGCCCCCAGACCCAAATTGAGAGGGGCTGCTTGGGGGCCCCCTGGGGGCCCTTCAGGCCAGCTAGGTCTTTGGGTCCTGGCTCCTTCGGTTTGGGAGCTGTTGCTGCAGTTGGGCATGTTGGCCGGAGAGTGCTTCTCGGGCCGCGAACTGCAACCTTGCTGGTATCTCCCACGTTCTCAGCCTAAAGAAAGCCCCCAGACCCAAATTGAGAGGGGCTGCTTGGGGGCCCCCTGGGGGCCCTTCAGGCCAGCTAGGTCTTTGGGTCCTGGCTCCTTCGCTTTGGGAGCTGTTGCTGCAGTTGGGCATGTTGGCCGGAGAGTGCTTCTCGGGCCGCGAACTGCAACCTTGCAGGTACCTCCCAGGATCCCGGCCCAACTAAAGCCCCCAGACCCAAATTGAGAGGAGCTCCTTGGGGGCCCCATGGGGGCCCTTCAGGCCAGCTAGGTCTTTGGGTCCTGGCTCCTTCGGTTTGGGAGCTGTTGCTGCAGTTGGGCATGTTGGGCGGAGAGTGCTTCTCGGGCCGCGAACTGCAACCTTGCAGGAATCTCCCAGGTTCCATGCCCAACGAAAGCCCCCAGACCCAAATTGAGAGGGGCTGCTTGGGGGCCCCCTGGGGGCCCTTCAGGCCAGCTAGGTCTTTGGGTCCTGGCTCCTTCGGTTTGGGAGCTGTTGCTGCAGTTGGGCATGTTGGCCGGAGAGTGCTTCTCGGGCCGCGAACTGCAACCTTGCAGGATTCTCCCAGGTTCCCGGCCCAACGAAAGCCCCCAGACCCAAATGGAGAGGGGCTGCTTGGGGGCCCCCTGGGGGCCCTTCAGGCCAGCTAGGTCTTTGGGTCCTGGCTCCTTCGCTTTGGGAGCTGTTGCTGCAGTTGGGCATGTTGGCCGGAGAGTGCTTCTCGGGCCGCGAACTGCAACCTTGCAGGATTCTCCCAGGTTCCCGGCCCAACGAAAGCCCCCAGACCCAAATTGAGAGGGGCTGCTTGGGGCCCCCCTGGGGGCCCTTCAGGCCAGCTAGGTCTTTGGGTCCTGGCTCCTTCGGTTTGGGAGCTGTTGCTGCAGTTGTGTATGTTGGCCGGAGAGTGCTTCTCGGGCCGCGAACTGCAACCTTGCAGGATTCTCCCAGGTTCCCGGCCCAACGAAAACCTCCAGACCCAAATGGAGAGGGGCTGCTTGGGGGCCCCCTGGGGGCCCTTCAGGCCACCTAGCTCTTTGGGTCCTGGCTCCTTCGCTTTGGGAGCTGTTGCTGCAGTTGGGCATGTTGGCCGGAGAGTGCTTCTCGGGCCGCGAACTGCAACCTTGCAGGCACCTCTCAGGTATACATGCCCAACGAAAGCCCCCAGACCCAAATGGAGAGGGGCTGCTTGGTGGCCTTCTGGGGGCCCTTCAGGCCAGCTAGGTCTTTGGGTCCTGGCTCCTTCGCTTTGGGAGCTGTTGCTGCAGTTGGGCATGTTGGCCGGAGAGTGCTTCTCGGGCCGCGAACTGCAACCTTGCTGGTATCTCCCAGGTTCTCAGCCTAAAGAAAGCCCCCAGACCCAAATTGAGAGGGGCTGCTTGGGGCCCCCCTGGGGGCCCTTCAGGCCAGCTAGGTCTTTGGGTCCTGGCTCCTTCGCTTTGGGAGCTGTTGCTGCAGTTGGGCATGTTGGCCGGAGAGTGCTTCCCCGGCCGCGAACTGCAACCTTGCAGGAATCTCCCAGGTTCCCCGCCCAACTAAAGCCCCCAGACCCAAATGGAGAGGGGCTGCTTGGGGGCCCCCTGGGGGCCCTTCAGGCCAGCTAGGTCTTTGGGTTCTGGCTCCTTCGCTTTGGGAGCTGTTGCTGCAGTTGGGCATGTTGGCCGGAGAGTGCTTCTCGGGCCGCGAACTGCAACCTTGCAGGAATCTCCCAGGTTCCCCGCCCAACGAAAGCCCCCAGACCCAAATTGAGAGGGGCTGCTTGGGGACCCCCTGGGGGCACTTCAGGCCAGCTAGGTCTTTGGGTCCTGGCTCCTTCGCTTTGGGAGCTGTTGCTGCAGTTGGGCATGTTGGCCGGAGAGTGCTTCTCGGGCCGCGAACTGTAACCTTGCAGGTACCTCCCAGGTATACATGCCCAACGAAAGCCCCCAGACCCAAATTGAGAGGGGCTGCTTGGGGGCCCCCTGGGGGCCCTTCAGGCCAGCTAGGTCTTTGGGTCCTGGCTCCTTCGCTTTGGGAGCTGTTGCTGCAGTTGGGCATGTTGGCCGGAGAGTGCTTCTCGGGCCGCGAACTGCAACCTTGCAGGATTCTCCCAGGTTCCCGGCCCAATGAAAGCCCCCAGACCCAAATTGAGAGGGGCTGCTTGGGGGCCCCCTGGGGGCCCTTCAGGCCAGCTAGTTCTTTGGGTCCTGGCTCCTTCGCTTTGGGAGCTGTTGCTGCAGTTGGGCATGTTGGCCGGAGAGTGCTTCTCGGGCCGCGAACTGCAACCTTGCAGGATTCTCCCAGGTTCCCGGCCCAACGAAAGCCCCCAGACCCAAATGGAGAGGGGCTGCTTGGGGGCCCCCTGGGGGCCCTTCAGGCCAGCTAGGTCTTTGGGTCCTGGCTCCTTCGGTTTGGGAGCTGTTGCTGCAGTTGGGCATGTTGGCCGGAGAGTGCTTCTCGGGCCGCGAACTGTAACCTTGCAGGTACCTCTCAGGTATCCATGCCCAACGAAAGCCCCCAGACCCAAATTGAGAGGGGCTGCTTGGGGGCCCCCTGGGGGCCCTTCAGGCCAGCTAGGTCTTTGGGTCCTGGCTCCTTCGCTTTGGGAGCTGTTGCTGCAGTTGGGCATGTTGGCCGGAGAGTGCTTCTCGGGCCGCGAACTGCAACCTTGCAGGATTCTCCCAGGTTCCCGGCCCAACGAAAGCCCCCAGACCCAAATGGAGAGGGGCTGCTTGGGGGCCCCCTGGGGGCCCTTCAGGCCAGCTAGGTCTTTGGGTCCTGGCTCCTTCGGTTTGGGAGCTGTTGCTGCAGTTGGGCATGTTGGCCGGAGAGTGCTTCTCGGGCCGCGAACTGCAACCTTGCAGGATTCTCCCAGGTTCCCGGCCCAACGAAAGCCCCCAGACCCAAATTGAGAGGGGCTGCTTGGGGGCCCCCTGGGGGCCCTTCAGGCCAGCTAGGTCTTTGGGTCCTGGCTCCTTCGCTTTGGGAGCTGTTGCTGCAGTTGGGCATGTTGGGCGGAGAGTGCTTCTCGGGCCGCGAACTGCAACCTTGCAGGAATCTCCCTGGTTCCATGCCCAACGAAAGCCCCCAGACCCAAATTGAGAGGGGCTGCTTGGGGCCCCCTGGGGGCCCTTCAGGCCAGCTAGGTCTTTGGGTCCTGGCTCCTTCGCTTTGGGAGCTGTTGCTGCAGTTGGGCATGTTGGCCGGAGAGTGCTTCTCGGGCCGCGAACTGCAACCTTGCAGGAATCTCCCAGGTTCCCGGCCCAACGAAAGCCCCCAGACCCAAATTGAGAGGGGCTGCTTGGGGGCCCCCTGGGGGCCCTTCAGGCCAGCTAGGTCTTTGGGTCCTGGCTCCTTCGCTTTGGGAGCTGTTGCTGCAGTTGGGCATGTTGGCCGGAGAGTGCTTCTCGGGCCGCGAACTGCAACCTTGCAGGAATCTCCCAGGTTCCCGGCCCAACGAAAGCCCCCAGACCCAAATTGAGAGGGGCTGCTTGGGGGCCCCCTGGGGGCCCTTCAGGCCAGCTAGGTCTTTGGGTCCTGGCTCCTTCGCTTTGGGAGCTGTTGCTGCAGTTGGGCATGGTGGCCGGAGAGTGCTTCTCGGACCGCGAACTGCAACCTTGCAGGATTCTCCCAGGTTCCCGGCCCAACGAAAGCCCCCAGACCCAAATGGAGAGGGGCTGCTTGGGGGCCCCCTGGGGGCCCTTCATGCCACCTAGCTCTTTGGGTCCTGGCTCCTTCGGTTTGGGAGCTGTTGCTGCAGTTGGGCATGTTGGCCGGAGAGTGCTTCTCCGGCCGCGAACTGCAACCTTGCAGGAATCTCCCAGGTTCCCGGCCCAACAAAAGCCCCCAGACCCAAATGGAGAGGGGCTGCTTGGGGGCCCGCTGGGGGCCCTTCAGGCCAGCTAGGTCTTTGGGTCCTGGCTCCTTCGCTTTGGGAGCTGTTGCTGCAGTTGGGCATGTTGGCCGGAGAGTGCTTCTCCGGCCGCGAACTGCAACCTTGCAGGATTCTCCCAGGTTCCCGGCCCAACGAAAGCCCCCAGACCCAAATTGAGAGGGGCTGCTTGGGGGCCCCCTGGGGGCCCTTCAGGCCAGCTAGGTCTTTGGGTCCTGGCTCCTTCGGTTTGGGAGCTGTTGCTGCAGTTGGGCATGTTGGCCGGAGAGTGCTTCTCGGGCCGCGAACTGCAACCTTGCAGGATTCTCCCAGGTTCCCGGCCCAACGAAAGCCCCCAGACCCAAATGGAGAGGGGCTGCTTGGGGGCCCCCTGGGGGCCCTTCAGGCCACCTAGCTCTTTGGGTCCTGGCTCCTTCGCTTTGGGAGCTGTTGCTGCAGTTGGGCATGTTGGCCGGAGAGTGCTTCTCGGGCCGCGAACTGCAACCTTGCAGGATTCTCCCAGGTTCCCGGCCCAACGAAAGCCCCCAGACCCAAATGGAGAGGGGCTGCTTGGGGGCCCCCTGGGGGCCCTTCAGGCCAGCTAGGTCTTTGGGTCCTGGCTCCTTCGCTTTGGGAGCTGTTGCTGCAGTTGAGCATGTTGGCCGGAGAGTGCTTCTCGGGCCGCGAACTGTAACCTTGCAGGTACCTCTCAGGTATCCATGCCCAACGAAAGCCCCCAGACCCAAATTGAGAGGGGCTGCTTGGGGGCCCCCTGGGGGCCCTTCAGGCCAGCTAGGTCTTTGGGTCCTGGCTCCTTCGCTTTGGGAGCTGTTGCTGCAGTTGGGCATGTTGGCCGGAGAGTGCTTCTCGGGCCGCGAACTGCAACCTTGCAGGATTCTCCCAGGTTCCCGGCCCAACGAAAGCCCCCAGACCCAAATGGAGAGGGGCTGCTTGGGGGCCCCCTGGGGGCCCTTCAGGCCAGCTAGGTCTTTGGGTCCTGGCTCCTTCGGTTTGGGAGCTGTTGCTGCAGTTGGGCATGTTGGCCGGAGAGTGCTTCTCGGGCCGCGAACTGCAACCTTGCAGGATTCTCCCAGGTTCCCGGCCCAACGAAAGCCCCCAGACCCAAATTGAGAGGGGCTGCTTGGGGGCCCCCTGGGGGCCCTTCAGGCCAGCTAGGTCTTTGGGTCCTGGCTCCTTCGCTTTGGGAGCTGTTGCTGCAGTTGGGCATGTTGGGCGGAGAGTGCTTCTCGGGCCGCGAACTGCAACCTTGCAGGAATCTCCCTGGTTCCATGCCCAACGAAAGCCCCCAGACCCAAATTGAGAGGGGCTGCTTGGGGCCCCCTGGGGGCCCTTCAGGCCAGCTAGGTCTTTGGGTCCTGGCTCCTTCGCTTTGGGAGCTGTTGCTGCAGTTGGGCATGTTGGCCGGAGAGTGCTTCTCGGGCCGCGAACTGCAACCTTGCAGGAATCTCCCAGGTTCCCGGCCCAACGAAAGCCCCCAGACCCAAATTGAGAGGGGCTGCTTGGGGGCCCCCTGGGGGCCCTTCAGGCCAGCTAGGTCTTTGGGTCCTGGCTCCTTCGCTTTGGGAGCTGTTGCTGCAGTTGGGCATGTTGGCCGGAGAGTGCTTCTCGGGCCGCGAACTGCAACCTTGCAGGAATCTCCCAGGTTCCCGGCCCAACGAAAGCCCCCAGACCCAAATTGAGAGGGGCTGCTTGGGGGCCCCCTGGGGGCCCTTCAGGCCAGCTAGGTCTTTGGGTCCTGGCTCCTTCGCTTTGGGAGCTGTTGCTGCAGTTGGGCATGGTGGCCGGAGAGTGCTTCTCGGGCCGCGAACTGCAACCTTGCAGGAATCTCCCAGATTCCCGGCCCAACGAAAGCCCCCAGACCCAAATGGAGAGGGGCTGCTTGGGGGCCCCCTGGGGGCCCTTCATGCCACCTAGCTCTTTGGGTCCTGGCTCCTTCGGTTTGGGAGCTGTTGCTGCAGTTGGGCATGTTGGCCGGAGAGTGCTTCTCCGGCCGCGAACTGCAACCTTGCAGGAATCTCCCAGGTTCCCGGCCCAACAAAAGCCCCCAGACCCAAATGGAGAGGGGCTGCTTGGGGGCCCGCTGGGGGCCCTTCAGGCCAGCTAGGTCTTTGGGTCCTGGCTCCTTCGCTTTGGGAGCTGTTGCTGCAGTTGGGCATGTTGGCCGGAGAGTGCTTCTCCGGCCGCGAACTGCAACCTTGCAGGATTCTCCCAGGTTCCCGGCCCAACGAAAGCCCCCAGACCCAAATGGAGAGGGGCTGCTTGGGGGCCCCCTGGGGGCCCTTCAGGCCAGCTAGGTCTTTGGGTCCTGGCTCCTTCGGTTTGGGAGCTGTTGCTGCAGTTGGGCATGTTGGCCGGAGAGTGCTTCTCGGGCCGCGAACTGCAACCTTGCAGGATTCTCCCAGGTTCCCGGCCCAACGAAAGCCCCCAGACCCAAATGGAGAGGGGCTGCTTGGGGGCCCCCTGGGGGCCCTTCAGGCCACCTAGCTCTTTGGGTCCTGGCTCCTTCGCTTTGGGAGCTGTTGCTGCAGTTGGGCATGTTGGCCGGAGAGTGCTTCTCGGGCCGCGAACTGCAACCTTGCAGGATTCTCCCAGGTTCCCGGCCCAACGAAAGCCCCCAGACCCAAATTGAGAGGGGCTGCTTGGGGGCCCCCTGGGGGCCCTTCAGGCCAGCTAGGTCTTTGGGTCCTGGCTCCTTCGGTTTGGGAGCTGTTGCTGCAGATGAGCATGTTGGCCGGAGAGTGCTCCTCGGGCCGCGAACTGCAACCTTGCAGGTACCTCTCAGGTATACATGCCCAACGAAAGCCCCCAGACCCAAATTGAGAGGGGCTGCTTGTTGGCCCCCTGGGGGCCTTTCAGGCCAGATAGGTCTTTGGGTCCTGGCTCCTTCGCTTTGGGAGCTGTTGCTGCAGTTGGGCATGTTGGCCGGAGAGTGCTTCTCGGGCCGCGAACTGCAACCTTGCAGGATTCTCCCAGGTTCCCGGCCCAACGAAAGCCCCCAGACCCAAATTGAGAGGGGCTGCTTGGGGGCCCCCTGGGGGCCCTTCAGGCCAGCTAGGTCTTTGGGTCCTGGCTCCTTCGGTTTGGGAGCTGTTGCTGCAGTTGGGCATGTTGGCCGGAGAGTGCTTCTCGGGCCGCGAACTGCAACCTTGCAGGATTCTCCCAGGTTCCCGGCCCAACGAAAGCCCCCAGACCCAAATTGAGAGGGGCTGCTTGGGGGCCCCCTGGGGGCCCTTCAGGCCAGCTAGGTCTTTGGGTTTTGGCTCCTTCGGTTTGGGAGCTGTTGCTGCAGTTGGGCATGTTGGCCGGAGAGTGCTTCTCCGGCCGCGAACTGCAACCTTGCAGGATTCTCCCAGGTTCCCGGCCCAAGGAAAGCCCCCAGACCCAAATTGAGAGGGGCTGCTTGGGGGCCCCCTGGGGGCCCTTCAGGCCAGCTAGGTCTTTGGGTCCTGGCTCCTTCGGTTTGGGAGCTGTTGCTGCAGTTGGGCATGTTGGCCGGAGAGTGCTTCTCGGGCCGCGAACTGCAACCTTGCAGGAATCTCCCAGGTTCCATGCCCAACGAAAGCCCCCAGACCCAAATTGAGAGGGGCTGCTTGGGGGCCCCCTGGGGGCCCTTCAGGCCAGCTAGGTCTTTGGGTCCTGGCTCCTTCGCTTTGGGAGCTGTTGCTGCAGTTGGGCATGCTGGCCGGAGAGTGCTTCTCCGGCCGCGAACTGCAACCTTGCAGGATTCTCCCAGGTTCCCGGCCCAACGAAAGCCCCCAGACCCAAATTGAGAGGGGCTGCTTGGGGCCCCCCTGGGGGCCCTTCAGGCCAGCTAGGTCTTTGGGTCCTGGCTCCTTCGGTTTGGGAGCTGTTGCTGCAGTTGGGCATGTTGGCCGGAGAGTGCTTCTCGGGCCGCGAACTGCAACCTTGCAGGAATCTCCCTGGTTCCATGCCCAACGAAAGCCCCCAGACCCAAATTGAGAGGGGCTGCTTGGGGCCCCCTGGGGGCCCTTCAGGCCAGCTAGGTCTTTGGGTCCTGGCTCCTTCGCTTTGGGAGCTGTTGCTGCAGTTGGGCATGTTGGCCGGAGAGTGCTTCTCCGGCCGCGAACTGCAACCTTGCAGGATTCTCCCAGGTTCCCGGCCCAACGAAAGCCCCCAGACCCAAATTGAGAGGGGCTGCTTGGGGGCCCCCTGGGGGCCCTTCAGGCCAGCTAGGTCTTTGGGTCCTGGCTCCTTCGGTTTGGGAGCTGTTGCTGCAGTTGGGCATGTTGGCCGGAGAGTGCTTCTCGGGCCGCGAACTGCAACCTTGCAGGATTCTCCCAGGTTCCCGGCCCAACGAAAGCCCCCAGACCCAAATGGAGAGGGGCTGCTTGGGGGCCCCCTGGGGGCCCTTCAGGCCACCTAGCTCTTTGGGTCCTGGCTCCTTCGCTTTGGGAGCTGTTGCTGCAGTTGGGCATGTTGGCCGGAGAGTGCTTCTCGGGCCGCGAACTGCAACCTTGCAGGATTCTCCCAGGTTCCCGGCCCAACGAAAGCCCCCAGACCCAAATTGAGAGGGGCTGCTTGGGGGCCCCCTGGGGGCCCTTCAGGCCAGCTAGGTCTTTGGGTCCTGGCTCCTTCGGTTTGGGAGCTGTTGCTGCAGATGAGCATGTTGGCCGGAGAGTGCTCCTCGGGCCGCGAACTGCAACCTTGCAGGTACCTCTCAGGTATACATGCCCAACGAAAGCCCCCAGACCCAAATTGAGAGGGGCTGCTTGTTGGCCCCCTGGGGGCCTTTCAGGCCAGCTAGGTCTTTGGGTCCTGGCTCCTTCGCTTTGGGAGCTGTTGCTGCAGTTGGGCATGTTGGCCGGAGAGTGCTTCTCGGGCCGCGAACTGCAACCTTGCAGGATTCTCCCAGGTTCCCGGCCCAACGAAAGCCCCCAGACCCAAATTGAGAGGGGCTGCTTGGGGGCCCCCTGGGGGCCCTTCAGGCCAGCTAGGTCTTTGGGTCCTGGCTCCTTCGGTTTGGGAGCTGTTGCTGCAGTTGGGCATGTTGGCCGGAGAGTGCTTCTCGGGCCGCGAACTGCAACCTTGCAGGATTCTCCCAGGTTCCCGGCCCAACGAAAGCCCCCAGACCCAAATTGAGAGGGGCTGCTTGGGGGCCCCCTGGGGGCCCTTCAGGCCAGCTAGGTCTTTGGGTTTTGGCTCCTTCGGTTTGGGAGCTGTTGCTGCAGTTGGGCATGTTGGCCGGAGAGTGCTTCTCCGGCCGCGAACTGCAACCTTGCAGGATTCTCCCAGGTTCCCGGCCCAAGGAAAGCCCCCAGACCCAAATTGAGAGGGGCTGCTTGGGGGCCCCCTGGGGGCCCTTCAGGCCAGCTAGGTCTTTGGGTCCTGGCTCCTTCGGTTTGGGAGCTGTTGCTGCAGTTGGGCATGTTGGCCGGAGAGTGCTTCTCGGGCCGCGAACTGCAACCTTGCATGAATCTCCCAGGTTCCCCGCCCAACGAAAGCCCCCAGACCCAAATTGAGAGGGGCTGCTTGGGGGCCCCCTGGGGGCCCTTCAGGCCAGCTAGGTCTTTGGGTCCTGGCTCCTTCGCTTTGGGAGCTGTTGCTGCAGTTGGGCATGCTGGCCGGAGAGTGCTTCTCCGGCCGCGAACTGCAACCTTGCAGGATTCTCCCAGGTTCCCGGCCCAACGAAAGCCCCCAGACCCAAATTGAGAGGGGCTGCTTGGGGCCCCCCTGGGGGCCCTTCAGGCCAGCTAGGTCTTTGGGTCCTGGCTCCTTCGGTTTGGGAGCTGTTGCTGCAGTTGGGCATGTTGGCCGGAGAGTGCTTCTCGGGCCGCGAACTGCAACCTTGCAGGAATCTCCCTGGTTCCATGCCCAACGAAAGCCCCCAGACCCAAATTGAGAGGGGCTGCTTGGGGCCCCCTGGGGGCCCTTCAGGCCAGCTAGGTCTTTGGGTCCTGGCTCCTTCGCTTTGGGAGCTGTTGCTGCAGTTGGGCATGTTGGCCGGAGAGTGCTTCTCGGGCCGCGAACTGCAACCTTGCAGGAATCTCCCAGGTTCCCGGCCCAACGAAAGCCCCCAGACCCAAATTGAGAGGGGCTGCTTGGGGGCCCCCTGGGGGCCCTTCAGGCCAGCTAGGTCTTTGGGTCCTGGCTCCTTCGCTTTGGGAGCTGTTGCTGCAGTTGGGCATGTTGGCCGGAGAGTGCTTCTCGGGCCGCGAACTGCAACCTTGCAGGAATCTCCCAGGTTCCCGGCCCAACGAAAGCCCCCAGACCCAAATTGAGAGGGGCTGCTTGGGGGCCCTCTGGGGGCCCTTCAGGCCAGCTAGGTCTTTGGGTCCTGGCTCCTTCGCTTTGGGAGCTGTTGCTGCAGTTGGGCATGGTGGCCGGAGAGTGCTTCTCGGGCCGCGAACTGCAACCTTGCAGGAATCTCCCAGATTCCCGGCCCAACGAAAGCCCCCAGACCCAAATGGAGAGGGGCTGCTTGGGGGCCCCCTGGGGGCCCTTCATGCCACCTAGCTCTTTGGGTCCTGGCTCCTTCGGTTTGGGAGCTGTTGCTGCAGTTGGGCATGTTGGCCGGAGAGTGCTTCTCCGGCCGCGAACTGCAACCTTGCAGGAATCTCCCAGGTTCCCGGCCCAACAAAAGCCCCCAGACCCAAATGGAGAGGGGCTGCTTGGGGGCCCGCTGGGGGCCCTTCAGGCCAGCTAGGTCTTTGGGTCCTGGCTCCTTCGCTTTGGGAGCTGTTGCTGCAGTTGGGCATGTTGGCCGGAGAGTGCTTCTCTGGCCGCGAACTGCAACCTTGCAGGATTCTCCCAGGTTCCCGGCCCAACGAAAGCCCCCAGACCCAAATTGAGAGGGGCTGCTTGGGGGCCCCCTGGGGGCCCTTCAGGCCAGCTAGGTCTTTGGGTCCTGGCTCCTTCGGTTTGGGAGCTGTTGCTGCAGTTGGGCATGTTGGCCGGAGAGTGCTTCTCGGGCCGCGAACTGCAACCTTGCAGAATTCTCCCAGGTTCCCGGCCCAACGAAAGCCCCCAGACCCAAATGGAGAGGGGCTGCTTGGGGGCCCCCTGGGGGCCCTTCAGGCCAGCTAGGTCTTTGGGTCCTGGCTCCTTCGCTTTGGGAGCTGTTGCTGCAGTTGGGCATGTTGGCCGGAGAGTGCTTCTCGGGCCGCGAACTGCAACCTTGCAGGATTCTCCCAGGTTCCCGGCCCAACGAAAGCCCCCAGACCCAAATTGAGAGGGGCTGCTTGGGGGCCCCCTGGGGGCCCTTCAGGCCAGCTAGGTCTTTGGGTCCTGGCTCCTTCGGTTTGGGAGCTGTTGCTGCAGATGAGCATGTTGGCCGGAGAGTGCTCCTCGGGCCGCGAACTGTAACCTTGCAGGTACCTCTCAGGTATACATGCCCAACGAAAGCCCCCAGACCCAAATTGAGAGGGGCTGCTTGGGGGCCCCCTGGGGGCCCTTCAGGCCAGCTAGGTCTTTGGGTCCTGGCTCCTTCGCTTTGGGAGCTGTTGCTGCAGTTGGGCATGTTGGCCGGAGAGTGCTTCTCGGGCCGCGAACTGCAACCTTGCAGGAATCTCCCAGGTTCCCGGCCCAACGAAAGCCCCCAGACCCAAATTGAGAGGGGCTGCTTGGGGGCCCCCTGGGGGCCCTTCAGGCCAGCTAGGTCTTTGGGTCCTGGCTCCTTCGGTTTGGGAGCTGTTGCTGCAGTTGGGCATGTTGGCCGGAGAGTGCTTCTCGGGCCGCGAACTGCAACCTTGCAGGAATCTCCCAGGTTCCATGCCCAACGAAAGCCCCCAGACCCAAATTGAGAGGGGCTGCTTGGGGGCCCCCTGGGGGCCCTTCAGGCCAGCTAGGTCTTTGGGTCCTGGCTCCTTCGCTTTGGGAGCTGTTGCTGCAGTTGGGCATGCTGGCCGGAGAGTGCTTCTCCGGCCGCGAACTGCAACCTTGCAGGATTCTCCCAGGTTCCCGGCCCAACGAAAGCCCCCAGACCCAAATTGAGAGGGGCTGCTTGGGGCCCCCCTGGGGGCCCTTCAGGCCAGCTAGGTCTTTGGGTCCTGGCTCCTTCGGTTTGGGAGCTGTTGCTGCAGTTGGGCATGTTGGCCGGAGAGTGCTTCTCTGGCCGCGAACTGCAACCTTGCAGGATTCTCCCAGGTTCCCGGCACAACGAAAGCCCCCAGACCCAAATTGAGAGGGGCTGCTTGGGGTCCCCTGGGGGCCCTTCAGGCCAGCTAGGTCTTTGGGTCCTGGCTCCTTCGGTTTGGGAGCTGTTGCTGCAGTTGGGCATGTTGGCCGGAGAGTGCTTCTCGGGCCGCGAACTGCAACCTTGCAGAATTCTCCCAGGTTCCCGGCCCAACGAAAGCCCCCAGACCCAAATGGAGAGGGGCTGCTTGGGGGCCCCCTGGGGGCCCTTCAGGCCACCTAGCTCTTTGGGTCCTGGCTCCTTCGCTTTGGGAGCTGTTGCTGCAGTTGGGCATGTTGGCCGGAGAGTGCTTCTCGGGCCGCGAACTGCAACCTTGCAGGATTCTCCCAGGTTCCCGGCCCAACGAAAGCCCCCAGACCCAAATTGAGAGGGGCTGCTTGGGGGCCCCCTGGGGGCCCTTCAGGCCAGCTAGGTCTTTGGGTCCTGGCTCCTTCGGTTTGGGAGCTGTTGCTGCAGATGAGCATGTTGGCCGGAGAGTGCTCCTCGGGCCGCGAACTGTAACCTTGCAGGTACCTCTCAGGTATACATGCCCAACGAAAGCCCCCAGACCCAAATTGAGAGGGGCTGCTTGGTGGCCCCCTGGGGGCCCTTCAGGCCAGCTAGGTCTTTGGGTCCTGGCTCCTTCGCTTTGGGAGCTGTTGCTGCAGTTGGGCATGTTGGCCGGAGAGTGCTTCTCGGGCCGCGAACTGCAACCTTGCAGGATTCTCCCAGGTTCCCGGCCCAACGAAAGCCCCCAGACCCAAATTGAGAGGGGCTGCTTGGGGGCCCCCTGGGGGCCCTTCAGGCCAGCTAGGTCTTTGGGTCCTGGCTCCTTCGCTTTGGGAGCTGTTGCTGCAGTTGGGCATGTTGGCCGGAGAGTGCTTCTCGGGCCGCGAACTGCAACCTTGCAGGAATCTCCCAGGTTCCATGCCCAACGAAAGCCCCCAGACCCAAATTGAGAGGGGCTGCTTGGGGGCCCCCTGGGGGCCCTTCAGGCCACCTAGCTCTTTGGGTCCTGGCTCCTTCGCTTTGGGAGCTGTTGCTGCAGTTGGGCATGCTGGCCGGAGAGTGCTTCTCCGGCCGCGAACTGCAACCTTGCAGGATTCTCCCAGGTTCCCGGCCCAACGAAAGCCCCCAGACCCAAATTGAGAGGGGCTGCTTGGGGCCCCCCTGGGGGCCCTTCAGGCCAGCTAGGTCTTTGGGTCCTGGCTCCTTCGGTTTGGGAGCTGTTGCTGCAGTTGGGCATGTTGGCCGGAGAGTGCTTCTCGGGCCGCGAACTGCAACCTTGCAGGAATCTCCCTGGTTCCATGCCCAACGAAAGCCCCCAGACCCAAATTGAGAGGGGCTGCTTGGGGCCCCCTGGGGGCCCTTCAGGCCAGCTAGGTCTTTGGGTCCTGGCTCCTTCGCTTTGGGAGCTGTTGCTGCAGTTGGGCATGTTGGCCGGAGAGTGCTTCTCGGGCCGCGAACTGCAACCTTGCAGGAATCTCCCAGGTTCCCGGACCAACGAAAGCCCCCAGACCCAAATTGAGAGGGGCTGCTTGGGGGCCCCCTGGGGGCCCTTCAGGCCAGCTAGGTCTTTGGGTCCTGGCTCCTTCGCTTTGGGAGCTGTTGCTGCAGTTGGGCATGTTGGCCGGAGAGTGCTTCTCGGGCCGCGAACTGCAACCTTGCAGGAATCTCCCAGGTTCCCGGCCCAACGAAAGCCCCCAGACCCAAATTGAGAGGGGCTGCTTGGGGGCCCCCTGGGGGCCCTTCAGGCCAGCTAGGTCTTTGGGTCCTGGCTCCTTCGCTTTGGGAGCTGTTGCTGCAGTTGGGCATGGTGGCCGGAGAGTGCTTCTCGGGCCGCGAACTGCAACCTTGCAGGAATCTCCCAGATTCCCGGCCCAACGAAAGCCCCCAGACCCAAATGGAGAGGGGCTGCTTAGGGGCCCCCTGGGGGCCCTTCATGCCACCTAGCTCTTTGGGTCCTGGCTCCTTCGGTTTGGGAGCTGTTGCTGCAGTTGGGCATGTTGGCCGGAGAGTGCTTCTCCGGCCGCGAACTGCAACCTTGCAGGAATCTCCCAGGTTCCCGGCCCAACAAAAGCCCCCAGACCCAAATGGAGAGGGGCTGCTTGGGGGCCCGCTGGGGGCCCTTCAGGCCAGCTAGGTCTTTGGGTCCTGGCTCCTTCGGTTTGGGAGCTGTTGCTGCAGTTGGGCATGTTGGCCGGAGAGTGCTTCTCTGGCCGCGAACTGCAACCTTGCAGGATTCTCCCAGGTTCCCGGCCCAACGAAAGCCCCCAGACCCAAATTGAGAGGGGCTGCTTGGGGGCCCCCTGGGGGCCCTTCAGGCCAGCTAGGTCTTTGGGTCCTGGCTCCTTCGGTTTGGGAGCTGTTGCTGCAGTTGGGCATGTTGGCCGGAGAGTGCTTCTCGGGCCGCGAACTGCAACCTTGCAGGATTCTCCCAGGTTCCCGGCCCAACGAAAGCCCCCAGACCCAAATTGAGAGGGGCTGCTTGGGGGCCCCCTGGGGGCCCTTCAGGCCACCTAGCTCTTTGGGTCCTGGCTCCTTCGCTTTGGGAGCTGTTGCTGCAGTTGGGCATGTTGGCCGGAGAGTGCTTCTCGGGCCGCGAACTGCAACCTTGCAGGATTCTCCCAGGTTCCCGGCCCAACGAAAGCCCCCAGACCCAAATTGAGAGGGGCTGCTTGGGGGCCCCCTGGGGGCCCTTCAGGCCAGCTAGGTCTTTGGGTCCTGGCTCCTTCGGTTTGGGAGCTGTTGCTGCAGATGAGCATGTTGGCCGGAGAGTGCTCCTCGGGCCGCGAACTGTAACCTTGCAGGTACCTCTCAGGTATACATGCCCAACGAAAGCCCCCAGACCCAAATTGAGAGGGGCTGCTTGGTGGCCCCCTGGGGGCCCTTCAGGCCAGCTAGGTCTTTGGGTCCTGGCTCCTTCGCTTTGGGAGCTGTTGCTGCAGTTGGGCATGTTGGCCGGAGAGTGCTTCTCGGGCCGCGAACTGCAACCTTGCAGGATTCTCCCAGGTTCCCGGCCCAACGAAAGCCCCCAGACCCAAATGGAGAGGGGCTGCTTGGGGGCCCCCTGGGGGCCCTTCAGGCCAGCTAGGTCTTTGGGTCCTGGCTCCTTCGGTTTGGGAGCTGTTGCTGCAGTTGGGCATGTTGGCCGGAGAGTGCTTCTCGGGCCGCGAACTGCAACCTTGCAGGAATCTCCCAGGTTCCCGGCCCAACGAAAGCCCCCAGACCCAAATTGAGAGGGGCTGCTTGGGGGCCCCCTGGGGGCCCTTCAGGCCAGCTAGGTCTTTGGGTTTTGGCTCCTTCGGTTTGGGAGCTGTTGCTGCAGTTGGGCATGTTGGCCGGAGAGTGCTTCTCCGGCCGCGAACTGCAACCTTGCAGGATTCTCCCAGGTTCCCGGCCCAAGGAAAGCCCCCAGACCCAAATTGAGAGGGGCTGCTTGGGGGCCCCCTGGGGGCCCTTCAGGCCAGCTAGGTCTTTGGGTCCTGGCTCCTTCGGTTTGGGAGCTGTTGCTGCAGATGAGCATGTTGGCCGGAGAGTGCTTCTCGGGCCGCGAACTGTAACCTTGCAGGTACCTCTCAGGTATCCATGCCCAACGAAAGCCCCCAGACCCAAATTGAGAGGGGCTGCTTGGTGGCCCCCTGGGGGCCCTTCAGGCCAGCTAGGTCTTTGGGTCCTGGCTCCTTCGGTTTGGGAGCTGTTGCTGCAGTTGGGCATGTTGGCCGGAGAGTGCTTCTCGGGCCGCGAACTGCAACCTTGAAGGAATCTCCCAGGTTCCCGGCCCAACGAAAGCCCCCAGACCCAAATTGAGAGGGGCTGCTTGGGGGCCCCCTGGGGGCCCTTCAGGCCAGCTAGGTCTTTGGGTCCTGGCTCCTTCGCTTTGGGAGCTGTTGCTGCAGTTGGGCATGTTGGCCGGAGAGTGCTTCTCGGGCCGCGAACTGCAACCTTGCAGGTACCTCTCAGGTATCCATGCCCAACGAAAGCCCCCAGACCCAAATTGAGAGGGGCTGCTTGGTGGCCCCCTGGGGGCCCTTCAGGCCAGCTAGGTCTTTGGGTCCTGGCTCCTTCGCTTTGGGAGCTGTTGCTGCAGTTGGGCATGTTGGCCGGAGAGTGCTTCTCGGGCCGCGAACTGCAACCTTGCAGGTACCTCCCAGGTTCCCGGCCCAACGAAAGCCCCCCGACCCAAATGGAGAGGGGCTGCTTGGGGGCCCCCTGGGGGCCCTTCAGGCCAGCTAGGTCTTTGGGTCCTGGCTCCTTCGGTTTGGGAGCTGTTGCTGCAGTTGGGCATGTTGGCCGGAGAGTGCTTCTCGGGCCGCGAACTGTAACCTTGCAGGTACCTCTCAGGTATCCATGCCCAACGAAAGCCCCCAGACCCAAATTGAGAGGGGCTGCTTGGGGGCCCCCTGGGGGCCCTTCAGGCCAGCTAGGTCTTTGGGTCCTGGCTCCTTCGCTTTGGGAGCTGTTGCTGCAGTTGGGCATGTTGGCCGGAGAGTGCTTCTCGGGCCGCAAACTGCAACCTTGCATGAATCTCCCAGGTTCCCGGCCCAACGAAAGCCCCCAGACCCAAATTGAGAGGGGCTGCTTGGGGGCCCCCTGGGGGCCCTTCAGGCCAGCTAGGTCTTTGGGTCCTGGCTCCTTCGGTTTGGGAGCTGTTGCTGCAGTTGGGCATGTTGGCCGGAGAGTGCTTCTCGGGCCGCGAACTGCAACCTTGAAGGAATCTCCCAGGTTCCCGGCCCAACGAAAGCCCCCAGACCCAAATTGAGAGGGGCTGCTTGGGGGCCCCCTGGGGGCCCTTCAGGCCAGCTAGGTCTTTGTGTCCTGGCTCCTTCGGTTTGGGAGCTGTTGCTGCAGTTGGGCATGTTGGCCGGAGAGTGCTTCTCGGGCCGCGAACTGCAACCTTGCAGGAATCTCCCAGGTTCCATGTCCAACGAAAGCCCCCAGACCCAAATGGAGAGGGGCTGCTTGGGGGCCCCCTGGGGGCCCTTCAGGCCAGCTAGGTCTTTGGGTCCTGGCTCCTTCGCTTTGGGAGCTGTTGCTGCAGTTGGGCATGTTGGCCGGAGAGTGCTTCTCCGGCCGCGAACTGCAACCTTGCAGGTACCTCCCAGGTTCCCGGCCCAACTAAAGCCCCCAGACCCAAATGGAGAGGAGCTCCTTGGGGGCCCCATGGGGGCCCTTCAGGCCAGCTAGGTCTTTGGGTCCTGGCTCCTTCGGTTTGGGAGCTGTTGCTGCAGTTGGGCATGTTGGCCGGAGAGTGCTTCTCGGGCCGCGAACTGCAACCTTGCAGGTACCTCTCAGGTATCCATGCCCAACGAAAGCCCCCAGACCCAAATTGAGAGGGGCTGCTTGGTGGCCCCCTGGGGGCCCTTCAGGCCAGCTAGGTCTTTGGGTCCTGGCTCCTTCGGTTTGGGAGCTGTTGCTGCAGTTGGGCATGTTGGCCGGAGAGTGCTTCTCGGGCCGCGAACTGCAACCTTGCAGGATTCTCCCAGGTTCCCGGCCCAACGAAAGCCCCCAGACCCAAATTGAGAGGGGCTGCTTGGGGGCCCCCTGGGGGCCCTTCAGGCCAGCTAGGTCTTTGGGTCCTGGCTCCTTCGCTTTGGGAGCTGTTGCTGCAGTTGAGCATGTTGGCCGGAGAGTGCTTCTCGGGCCGCGAACTGCAACCTTGCAGGATTCTCCCAGGTTCCCGGCCCAACGAAAGCCCCCAGACCCAAATTGAGAGGGGCTGCTTGGGGGCCCCCTGGGGGCCCTTCAGGCCAGCTAGGTCTTTGTGTCCTGGCTCCTTCGGTTTGGGAGCTGTTGCTGCAGTTGGGCATGTTGGCCGGAGAGTGCTTCTCGGGCCACGAACTGCAACCTTGCAGGAATCTCCCAGGTTCCATGCCCAACGAAAGCCCCCAGACCCAAATGGAGAGGGGCTGCTTGGGGGCCCCCTGGGGGCCCTTCAGGCCAGCTAGGTCTTTGGGTCCTGGCTCCTTCGGTTTGGGAGCTGTTGCTGCAGTTGGGCATGTTGGCCGGAGAGTGCTTCTCGGGCCGCGAACTACAACCTTGCAGGATTCTCCCAGGTTCCCGGCCCAAGGAAAGCCCCCAGACCCAAATTGAGAGGGGCTGCTTGGGGGCCCCCTGGGGGCCCTTCAGGCCAGCTAGGTCTTTGGGTCCTGGCTCCTTCGGTTTGGGAGCTGTTGCTGCAGTTGGGCATGTTGGCCGGAGAGTGCTTCTCGGGCCGCGAACTGTAACCTTGCAGGTACCTCTCAGGTATCCATGCCCAACGAAAGCCCCCAGACCCAAATTGAGAGGGGCTGCTTGGTGGCCCCCTGGGGGCCCTTCAGGCCAGCTAGGTCTTTGGGTCCTGGCTCCTTCGGTTTGGGAGCTGTTGCTGCAGTTGGGCATGTTGGCCGGAGAGTGCTTCTCGGGCCGCGAACTGCAACCTTGCATGAATCTCCCAGGTTCCATGCCCAACAAAAGCCCCCAGACCCAAATTGAGAGGGGCTGCTTGGGGGCCCCCTGGGGGCCCTTCAGGCCAGCTAGGTCTTTGGGTCCTGGCTCCTTCGCTTTGGGAGCTGTTGCTGCAGTTGGGCATGTTGGCCGGAGAGTGCTTCTCGGGCCGCGAACTGCAACCTTGCAGGTACCTCTCAGGTATCCATGCCCAACGAAAGCCCCCAGACCCAAATGGAGAGGGGCTGCTTGGTGGCCCCCTGGGGGCCCTTCAGGCCAGCTAGGTCTTTGGGTCCTGGCTCCTTCGGTTTGGGAGCTGTTGCTGCAGTTGGGCATGTTGGCCGGAGAGTGCTTCTCGGGCCGCGAACTGCAACCTTGCAGGTACCTCCCAGGTTCCCGGCCCAACGAAAGCCCCCAGACCCAAATGGAGAGGGGCTGCTTGGGGGCCCCCTGGGGGCCCTTCAGGCCATCTAGGTCTTTGGGTCCTGGCTCCTTCGGTTTGGGAGCTGTTGCTGCAGTTGGGCATGTTGGCCGGAGAGTGCTTCTCGGGACGCGAACTGCAACCTTGAAGGAATCTCCCAGGTTCCCGGCCCAACGAAAGCCCCCAGACCCAAATTGAGAGGGGCTGCTTGGGGGCCCCCTGGGGTCCCTTCAGGCCAGCTAGGTCTTTGTGTCCTAGCTCATTCGGTTTGGGAGCTGTTGCTGCAGTTGGGCATGTTGGCCGGAGAGTGCTTCTCGGGCCGCGAACTGCAACCTTGCTGGTATCTCCCAGGTTCTCAGCATAAAGAAAGCCCCCAGACCCAAATTGAGAGGGGCTGCTTGGGGGCCCCCTGGGGGCCCTTCAGGCCAGCTAGGTCTTTGGGTCCTGGCTCCTTCGGTTTGGGAGCTGTTGCTGCAGTTGGGCATGATGGGCGGAGAGTGCTTCTCGGGCCGCGAACTGCAACCTTGAAGGAATCTCCCAGGTTCCCGGCCCAACGAAAGCCCCCAGACCCAAATTGAGAGGGGCTGCTTGGGGGCCCCCTTGGGGTCCTTCAGGCCAGCTAGGTCTTTGGGTCCTGGCTCCTTCGCTTTGGGAGCTGTTGCTGCAGTTGGGCATGTTGGCCGGAGAGTGCTTCTCGGGCCGCGAACTGTAATCTTGCAGGTACATCTCAGGTATCCATGCCCAACGAAAGCCCCCAGACCCAAATTGAGAGGGGCTGCTTGGGGGCCCCCTGGGGGCCCTTCAGGCCAGCTAGGTCTTTGGGTCCTGGCTCCTTCGCTTTGGGAGCTGTTGCTGCAGTTGGGCATGTTGGCCGGAGAGTGCTTCTCGGGCCGCGAACTGCAACCTTGCTGGTACCTCCCAGGTTCCCGGCCCAACGAAAGCCCCCAGACCCAAATTGAGAGGGGCTGCTTGGGGGCCCCCTGGGGGCCCTTCAGGCCAGCTAGGTCTTTGGGTCCTGGCTCCTTCGCTTTGGGAGCTGTTGCTGCAGTTGGGCATGTTGGCCGGAGAGTGCTTCTCGGGCCGCGAACTGCAACCTTGCAGGATTCTCCCAGGTTCCCGGCCCAACGAAAGCCCCCAGACCCAAATTGAGAGGGGCTGCTTGGGGCCCCCCTGGGGGCCCTTCAGGCCAGCTAGGTCTTTGGGTCCTGGCTCCTTCGGTTTGGGAGCTGTTGCTGCAGTTGGGCATGTTGGCCGGAGAGTGCTTCTCGGGCCGCGAACTGCAACTTTGCATGCATCTCCCAGGTTCCCGGCCCAACGAAAGCCCCCAGACCCAAATTGAGAGGGGCTGCTTGGGGGCCCCCTGGGGGCCCTTCAGGCCAGCTAGGTCTTTGGGTCCTGGCTCCTTCGGTTTGGGAGCTGTTGCTGCAGTTGGGCATGTTGGCCGGAGAGTGCTTCTCGGGCCGCGAACTGTAACCTTGCAGGTACCTCTCAGGTATCCATGCCCAACGAAAGCCCCCAGACCCAAATTGAGAGGGGCTGCTTGGGGGCCCCCTGGGGGCCCTTCAGGCCAGCTAGGTCTTTGGGTCCTGGCTCCTTCGCTTTGGGAGCTGTTGCTGCAGTTGGGCATGTTGGCCGGAGAGTGCTTCTCGGGCCGCGAACTGTAACCTTGCAGGTACCTCTCAGGTATCCATGCCCAACGAAAGCCCCCAGACCCAAATTGAGAGGGGCTGCTTGGGGGCCCCCTGGGGGCCCTTCAGGCCAGCTAGGTCTTTGGGTCCTGGCTCCTTCGCTTTGGGAGCTGTTGCTGCAGTTGGGCATGTTGGCCGGAGAGTGCTTCTCGGGCCGCGAACTGCAACCTTGCATGAATCACCCAGGTTCCCGGCCCAACGAAAGCCCCCAGACCCAAATGGAGAGGGGCTGCTTGGGGGCCCCCTGGGGGCCCTTCAGGCCAGCTAGGTCTTTGTGTCCTGGCTCCTTCGGTTTGGGAGCTGTTGCTGCAGTTGTGCATGTTGGCCGGAGAGTGCTTCTCGGGCCTCGAACTGCAACCTTGCAGGAATCTCCCAGGTTCCATGCCCATCAAAAGCCCCCAGACCCAAATGGAGAGGGGCTGCTTGGGGGCCCCCTGGGGGCCCTTCAGGCCAGCTAGGTCTTTGGGTCCTGGCTCCTTCGCTTTGGGAGCTGTTGCTGCAGTTGGGCATGTTGGCCGGAGAGTGCTTCTCCGGCCGCGAACTGCAACCTTGCTGGTACCTCCCAGGTTCCCGGCCCAACTAAAGCCCCCAGACCCAAATTGAGAGGGGCTGCTTGGGGCCCCCCTGGGGGCCCTTCAGGCCAGCTAGGTCTTTGGGTCCTGGCTCCTTCGGTTTGGGAGCTGTTGCTGCAGTTGGGCATGTTGGCCGGAGAGTGCTTCTCGGGCCGCGAACTGCAACTTTGCATGAATCTCCCAGGTTCCCGGCCCAACGAAAGCCCCCAGACCCAAATTGAGAGGGGCTGCTTGGGGGCCCCCTGGGGGTCCTTCAGGCCAGCTAGGTCTTTGGGTCCTGGCTCCTTCGGTTTGGGAGCTGTTGCTGCAGTTGGGCATGTTGGCCGGAGAGTGCTTCTCGGGCCGCGAACTGTAACCTTGCAGGTACCTCTCAGGTATCCATGCCCAACGAAAGCCCCCAGACCCAAATTGAGAGGGGCTGCTTGGGGGCCCCCTGGGGGCCCTTCAGGCCAGCTAGGTCTTTGGGTCCTGGCTCCTTCGGTTTGGGAGCTGTTGCTGCAGTTGGGCATGTTGGCCGGAGAGTGCTTCTCGGGCCGCGAACTGCAACCTTGCTGGTACCTCCCAGGTTCCCGGCCCAACGAAAGCCCCCAGACCCAAATTGAGAGGGGCTGCTTGGGGGCCCCCTGGGGGCCCTTCAGGCCAGCTAGGTCTTTGGGTCCTGGCTCCTTCGGTTTGGGAGCTGTTGCTGCAGTTGGGCATGTTGGCCGGAGAGTGCTTCTCGGGCCGCGAACTGCAACCTTGCAGGATTCTCCCAGGTTCCCGGCCCAACGAAAGCCCCCAGACCCAAATGGAGAGGGGCTGCTTGGGGGCCCCCTGGGGGCCCTTCAGGCCAGCTAGGTCTTTGGGTCCTGGCTCCTTCGGTTTGGGAGCTGTTGCTGCAGTTGGGCATGTTGGCCGGAGAGTGCTTCTCGGGCCTCGAACTGCAACCTTGCAGGTACCTCTCAGGTATCCATGCCCAACGAAAGCCCCCAGACCCAAATTGAGAGGGGCTGCTTGGGGGCCCCCTGGGGGCCCTTCAGGCCAGCTAGGTCTTTGGGTCCTGGCTCCTTCGCTTTGGGAGCTGTTGCTGCAGTTGGGCATGTTGGCCGGAGAGTGCTTCTCGGGCCGCGAACTGTAACCTTGCAGGTACCTCTCAGGTATACATGCCCAACGAAAGCCCCCAGACCCAAATTGAGAGGGGCTGCTTGGGGGCCCCCTGGGGGCCCTTCAGGCCAGCTAGGTCTTTGGGTCCTGGCTCCTTCGCTTTGGGAGCTGTTGCTGCAGTTGGGCATGTTGGCCGGAGAGTGCTTCTCGGGCCGCGAACTGCAACCTTGCAGGAATCTCCCAGGTTCCCGGCCCAACGAAAGCCCCCAGACCCAAATTGAGAGGGGCTGCTTGGGGGCCCCCTGGGGGCCCTTCAGGCCAGCTAGGTCTTTGTGTCCTGGCTCCTTCGGTTTGGGAGCTGTTGCTGCAGTTGGGCATGTTGGCCGGAGAGTGCTTCTCGGGCCTCGAACTGCAACCTTGCAGGAATCTCCCAGGTTCCATGCCCAACAAAAGCCCCCAGACCCAAATGGAGAGGGGCTGCTTGGGGGCCCCCTGGGGGCCCTTCAGGCCAGCTAGGTCTTTGGGTCCTGGCTCCTTCGCTTTGGGAGCTGTTGCTGCAGTTGGGCATGTTGGCCGGAGAGTGCTTCTCCGGCCGCGAACTGCAACATTGCTGGTACCTCCCAGGTTCCCGGCCCAACTAAAGCCCCCAGACCCAAATGGAGAGGAGCTCCTTGGGGGACCCATGGGGGCCCTTCAGGCCAGCTAGGTCTTTGGGTCCTGGCTCCTTCGCTTTGGGAGCTGTTGCTGCAGTTGAGCATGTTGGCCGGAGAGTGCTTCTCGGGCCGCGAACT
The DNA here is from genome assembly GCF_964237585.1 of Gallinula chloropus. Classification (NCBI taxonomy): domain Eukaryota; kingdom Metazoa; phylum Chordata; class Aves; order Gruiformes; family Rallidae; genus Gallinula; species Gallinula chloropus. Next base: position 84,888 of record NW_028168564.1, on the reverse strand, counting down.
GCAACCTTGCAGGTACCTCTCAGTTATCCATGCCCAACGAAAGTCCCCAGACCCAAATTGAGAGGGGCTGCTTGTTGGCCCCCTGGGGGCCCTTCAGGCCAGCTAGGTCTTTGGGTCCTGGCTCCTTCGGTTTGGGAGCTGTTGCTGCAGTTGGGCATGTTGGCCGGAGAGTGCTTCTTGGGCCGCGAACTGCAACCTTGCAGGATTCTCCCAGGTTCCCGGCCCAACGAAAGCCCCCAGACCCAAATTGAGAGGGGCTGCTTGGGGCCCCCTGGGGGCCCTTCAGGCCAGCTAGGTCTTTGGGTCCTGGCTCCTTCGCTTTGGGAGCTGTTGCTGCAGTTGAGCATGTTGGCCGGAGAGTGCTTCTCGGGCCGCGAACTGCAACCTTGCAGGTACCTCTCAGTTATCCATGCCCAACGAAAGTCCCCAGACCCAAATTGAGAGGGGCTGCTTGTTGGCCCCCTGGGGGCCCTTCAGGCCAGCTAGGTCTTTGGGTCCTGGCTCCTTCGGTTTGGGAGCTGTTGCTGCAGTTGGGCATGTTGGCCGGAGAGTGCTTCTTGGGCCGCGAACTGCAACCTTGCAGGATTCTCCCAGGTTCCCGGCCCAACGAAAGCCCCCAGACCCAAATTGAGAGGGGCTGCTTGGGGCCCCCTGGGGGCCCTTCAGGCCAGCTAGGTCTTTGGGTCCTGGCTCCTTCGCTTTGGGAGCTGTTGCTGCAGTTGGGCATGTTGGCCGGAGAGTGCTTCTCGGGCCGCGAACTGCAACTTTGCATGAATCTCCCAGGTTCCCGGCCCAACGAAAGCCCCCAGACCCAAATTGAGAGGGGCTGCTTGGGGGCCCCCTGAGGGTCCTTCAGGCCAGCTAGGTCTTTGGGTCCTGGCTCCTTCGGTTTGGGAGCTGTTGCTGCAGTTGGGCATGTTGGCCGGAGAGTGCTTCTCGGGCCGCGAACTGTAACCTTGCAGGTACCTCTCAGGTATCCATGCCCAACGAAAGCCCCCAGACCCAAATGGAGAGGGGCTGCTTGGGGGCCCCCTGGGGGCCCTTCAGGCCAGCTAGGTCTTTGGGTCCTGGCTCCTTCGCTTTGGGAGCTGTTGCTGCAGTTGGGCATGTTGGCCGGAGAGTGCTTCTCGGGCCGCGAACTGCAACCTTGCTGGTACCTCCCAGGTTCCCGGCCCAACGAAAGCCCCCAGACCCAAATTGAGAGGGGCTGCTTGGGGGCCCCCTGGGGACCCTTCAGGCCAGCTAGGTCTTTGGGTCCTGGCTCCTTCGGTTTGGGAGCTGTTGCTGCAGTTGGGCATGTTGGCCGGAGAGTGCTTCTCGGGCCGCGAACTGCAACCTTGCAGGATTCTCCCAGGTTCCCGGCCCAACGAAAGCCCCCAGACCCAAATGGAGAGGGGCTGCTTGGGGCCCCCCTGGGGGCCCTTCAGGCCAGCTAGGTCTTTGGGTCCTGGCTCCTTCGGTTTGGGAGCTGTTGCTGCAGTTGGGCATGTTGGCCGGAGAGTGCTTCTCGGGCCTCGAACTGCAACCTTGCAGGAATCTCCCAGGTTCCATGCCCAACGAAAGCCCCCAGACCCAAATGGAGAGGGGCTGCTTGGGGGCCCCCTGGGGGCCCTTCAGGCCAGCTAGGTCTTTGGGTCCTGGCTCCTTCGGTTTGGGAGCTGTTGCTGCAGTTGGGCATGTTGGCCGGAGAGTGCTTCTCGGGCCGCGAACTGCAACATTGCATGCATCTCCCAGGTTCCCGGCCCAACGAAAGCCCCCAGACCCAAATTGAGAGGGGCTGCTTGGGGGCCCCCTGGGGGCCCTTCAGGCCACCTAGGTCTTTGGGTCCTGGCTCCTTCGCTTTGGGAGCTGTTGCTGCAGTTGGGCATGTTGGGCGGAGAGTGCTTCTCGGGCCGCGAACTGTAACCTTGCAGGTACCTCTCAGGTATCCATGCCCAACGAAAGCCCCCAGACCCAAATGGAGAGGGGCTGCTTGGGGGCCCCCTGGGGGCCCTTCAGGCCAGCTAGGTCTTTGGGTCCTGGCTCCTTCGGTTTGGGAGCTGTTGCTGCAGTTGGGCATGTTGGCCGGAGAGTGCTTCTCGGGCCGCGAACTGCAACCTTGCATGAATCTCCCAGGTTCCCGGCCCAACGAAAGCCCCCAGACCCAAATTGAGAGGGGCTGCTTGGTGGCCCCCTGGGGGCCCTTCAGGCCAGCTAGGTCTTTGTGTCCTGGCTCCTTCGGTTTGGGAGCTGTTGCTGCAGTTGGGCATGTTGGCCGGAGAGTGCTTCTCGGGCCTCGAACTGCAACCTTGCAGGAATCTCCCAGGTTCCATGCCCAACAAAAGCCCCCAGACCCAAATGGAGAGGGGCTGCTTGGGGCCCCCCTGGGGGCCCTTCAGGCCAGCTAGGTCTTTGGGTCCTGGCTCCTTCGCTTTGGGAGCTGTTGCTGCAGTTGGGCATGTTGGCCGGAGAGTGCTTCTCCGGCCGCGAACTGCAACATTGCTGGTACCTCCCAGGTTCCCGGCCCAACTAAAGCCCCCAGACCCAAATGGAGAGGAGCTCCTTGGGGGCCCCATGGGGGCCCTTCAGGCCAGCTAGGTCTTTGGGTCCTGGCTCCTTCGCTTTGGGAGCTGTTGCTGCAGTTGAGCATGTTGGCCGGAGAGTGCTTCTCGGGCCGCGAACTGCAACCTTGCAGGTACCTCTCAGGTATCCATGCCCAACGAAAGCCCCCAGACCCAAATTGAGAGGGGCTGCTTGGTGGCCCCCTGGGGGCCCTTCAGGCCAGCTAGGTCTTTGGGTCCTGGCTGCTTCGGTTTGGGAGCTGTTGCTGCAGTTGGGCATGTTGGCCGGAGAGTGCTTCTTGGGCCGCGAACTGCAACCTTGCAGGATTCTCCCAGGTTCCCGGCCCAACGAAAGCCCCCAGACCCAAATTGAGAGGGGCTGCTTGGGGCCCCCCTGGGGGCCCTTCAGGCCAGCTAGGTCTTTGGGTCCTGGCTCCTTCGGTTTGGGAGCTGTTGCTGCAGTTGGGCATGTTGGCCGGAGAGTGCTTCTCGGGCCGCGAACTGCAAACTTGCAGGAATCTCCCAGGATCCATGCCCAACGAAAGCCCCCAGACCCAAATTGAGAGGGGCTGCTTGGGGGCCCCCTGGGGGCCCTTCAGGCCAGCTAGGTCTTTGGGTCCTGGCTCCTTCGGTTTGGGAGCTGTTGCTGCAGTTGGGCATGTTGGCCGGAGAGTGCTTCTCGGGCCGCGAACTGTAACCTTGCAGGTACCTCTCAGGTATACATGCCCAACGAAAGCCCCCAGACCCAAATTGAGAGGGGCTGCTTGGTGGCCCCCTGGGGGCCCTTCAGGCCAGCTAGGTCTTTGTGTCCTGGCTCCTTCGCTTTGGGAGCTGTTGCTGCAGTTGGGCATGTTGGCCGGAGAGTGCTTCTCGGGCCGCGAACTGCAACCTTGCAGGATTCTCCCAGGTTCCCGGCCCAAGGAAAGCCCCCAGACCCAAATGGAGAGGGGCTGCTTTGGGGCCCCCTGGGGGCCCTTCAGGCCAGCTAGGTCTTTGGGTCCTGGCTCCTTCGGTTTGGGAGCTGTTGCTGCAGTTGGGCATGTTGGCCGGAGAGTGCTTCTCGGGCCGCGAACTGCAACCTTGCAGGATTCTCCCAGGTTCCCGGCCCAACGAAAGCCCCCAGACCCAAATTGAGAGGGGCTGCTTGGGGGCCCCCTGGGGGCCCTTCAGGCCAGCTAGGTCTTTGGGTCCTGGCTCCTTCGCTTTGGGAGCTGTTGCTGCAGTTGGGCATGTTGGCCGGAGAGTGCTTCTCGGGCCGCGAACTGCAACCTTGCAGGAATCTCCAAGGTTCCATGCCCAACGAAAGCCCCCAGACCCAAATGGAGAGGGGCTGCTTGGGGGCCCCCTGGGGGCCCTTCAGGCCAGCTAGGTCTTTGGGTCCTGGCTCCTTCGGTTTGGGAGCTGTTGCTGCAGTTGGGCATGTTGGCCGGAGAGTGCTTCTCGGGCCGAGAACTGCAACTTTGCATGCATCTCCCAGGTTCCCGGCCCAACGAAAGCCCCCAGACCCAAATTGAGAGGGGCTGCTTGGGGGCCCCCTGGGGGCCCTTCAGGCCAGCTAGGTCTTTGGGTCCTGGCTCCTTCGGTTTGGGAGCTGTTGCTGCAGTTGGGCATGTTGGCCGGAGAGTGCTTCTCGGGCCGCGAACTGCAACCTTGCAGGAATCTCCAAGGTTCCATGCCCAACGAAAGCCCCCAGACCCAAATGGAGAGGGGCTGCTTGGGGGCCCCCTGGGGGCCCTTCAGGCCAGCTAGGTCTTTGGGTCCTGGCTCCTTCGCTTTGGGAGCTGTTGCTGCAGTTGGGCATGTTGGCCGGAGAGTGCTTCTCGGGCCGCGAACTGCAACTTTGCATGCATCTCCCAGGTTCCCGGCCCAACGAAAGCCCCCAGACCCAAATTGAGAGGGGCTGCTTGGGGGCCCCCTGGGGGCCCTTCAGGCCAGCTAGGTCTTTGTGTCCTGGCTCCTTCGCTTTGGGAGCTGTTGCTGCAGTTGAGCATGTTGGCCTGAGAGTGCTTCTCGGGCCGCGAACTGCAACCTTGCAGGTACCTCTCAGGTATCCATGCCCAACGAAAGCCCCCAGACCCAAATTGAGAGGGGCTGCTTGGTGGCCCCCTGGGGGCCCTTCAGGCCAGCTAGGTCTTTGGGTCCTGGCTCCTTCGCTTTGGGAGCTGTTGCTGCAGTTGGGCATGTTGGCCGGAGAGTGCTTCTCGGGCCGCGAACTGCAACCTTGCAGGATTCTCCCAGGTTCCCGGCCCAATGAAAGCCCCCAGACCCAAATTGAGAGGGGCTGCTTGGGGGCCCCCTGGGGGCCCTTCAGGCCAGCTAGGTCTTTGGGTCCTGGCTCCTTCGCTTTGGGAGCTGTTGCTGCAGTTGTGCATGTTGGCCGGAGAGTGCTTCTCGGGCCGCGAACTGCAACCTTGCAGGAATCTCCCAGGTTCCCGGCCCAACAAAAGCCCCCAGACCCAAATGGAGAGGGGCTGCTTGGGGGCCCCCTGGGGGCCCTTCAGGCCAGCTAGGTCTTTGTGTCCTGGCTCCTTCGGTTTGGGAGCTGTTGCTGCAGTTGGGCATGTTGGCCGGAGAGTGCTTCTCGGGCCGCGAACTGTAACCTTGCAGGTACCTCTCAGGTATCCATGCCCAACGAAAGCCCCCAGACCCAAATTGAGAGGGGCTGCTTGGGGGCCCCCTGGGGGCCCTTCAGGCCAGCTAGGTCTTTGGGTCCTGGCTCCTTCGGTTTGGGAGCTGTTGCTGCAGTTGGGCATGTTGGCCGGAGAGTGCTTCTCGGGCCGCGATCTGCAACCTTGCTGGTACCTCCCAGGTTCCCGGCCCAACGAAAGCCCCCAGACCAAAATTGAGAGGGGCTGCTTGGGGGCCCCCTGGGGGCCCTTCAGGCCAGCTAGGTCTTTGGGTCCTGGCTCCTTCGCTTTGGGAGCTGTTGCTGCAGTTGGGCATGTTGGCCGGAGAATGCTTCTCGGGCCGCGAACTGTAACCTTGCAGGTACCTCTCAGGTATCCATGCCCAACGAAAGCCCCCAGACCCAAATTGAGAGGGGCTGCTTGGTGGCCCCCTGGGGGCCCTTCAGGCCAGCTAGGTCTTTGGGTCCTGGCTCCTTCGGTTTGGGAGCTGTTGCTGCAGTTGGGCATGTTGGCCGGAGAGTGCTTCTCGGGCCGCGAACTGCAACCTTGCAGGATTCTCCCAGGTTCCCGGCCGAACGAAAGCCCCCAGACCCAAATTGAGAGGGGCTGCTTGGGGGCCCCCTGGGGGCCCTTCAGGCCAGCTAGGTCTTTGGGTCCTGGCTCCTTCGGTTTGGGAGCTGTTGCTGCAGTTGGGCATGTTGGCCGGAGAGTGCTTCTCGGGCCGCGAACTGTAACTTGCAGGTACCTCTCAGGTATCCATGCCCAACGAAAGCCCCCAGACCCAAATTGAGAGGGGCTGCTTGGTGGCCCCCTGGGGGCACTTCAGGCCAGCTAGGTCTTTGGGTCCTGGCTCCTTCGGTTTGGGAGCTGTTGCTGCAGTTGGGCATGTTGGCCGGAGAGTGCTTCTCGGGCCGCGAACTGCAACCTTGCATGAATCTCCCAGGTTCCCGGCCCAACGAAAGCCCCCAGACCCAAATTGAGAGGGGCTGCTTGGGGGCCCACTGGGGGCCCTTCAGGCCAGCTAGGTCTTTGGGTCCTGGCTCCTTCGGTTTGGGAGCTGTTGCTGCAGTTGGGCATGTTGGCCGGAGAGTGCTTCTCGGGCCGCGAACTGCAACCTTGCAGGTACCTCTCAGGTTCCCGGCCCAATGAAAGCCCCCAGACCCAAATTGAGAGGGGCTGCTTGGGGGCCCCCTGGGGGCCCTTCAGGCCAGCTAGGTCTTTGGGTCCTGGCTCCTTCGCTTTGGGAGCTGTTGCTGCAGTTGTGCATGTTGGCCGGAGAGTGCTTCTCGGGCCGCGAACTGCAACCTTGCAGGAATCTCCCAGGTTCCCGGCCCAACAAAAGCCCCCAGACCCAAATGGAGAGGGGCTGCTTGGGGGCCCCCTGGGGGCCCTTCAGGCCAGCTAGGTCTTTGTGTCCTGGCTCCTTCGGTTTGGGAGCTGTTGCTGCAGTTGGGCATGTTGGCCGGAGAGTGCTTCTCGGGCCGCGAACTGTAACCTTGCAGGTACCTCTCAGGTATCCATGCCCAACGAAAGCCCCCAGACCCAAATTGAGAGGGGCTGCTTGGGGGCCCCCTGGGGGCCCTTCAGGCCAGCTAGGTCTTTGGGTCCTGGCTCCTTCGGTTTGGGAGCTGTTGCTGCAGTTGGGCATGTTGGCCGGAGAGTGCTTCTCGGGCCGCGATCTGCAACCTTGCTGGTACCTCCCAGGTTCCCGGCCCAACGAAAGCCCCCAGACCAAAATTGAGAGGGGCTGCTTGGGGGCCCCCTGGGGGCCCTTCAGGCCAGCTAGGTCTTTGGGTCCTGGCTCCTTCGCTTTGGGAGCTGTTGCTGCAGTTGGGCATGTTGGCCGGAGAATGCTTCTCGGGCCGCGAACTGTAACCTTGCAGGTACCTCTCAGGTATCCATGCCCAACGAAAGCCCCCAGACCCAAATTGAGAGGGGCTGCTTGGTGGCCCCCTGGGGGCCCTTCAGGCCAGCTAGGTCTTTGGGTCCTGGCTCCTTCGCTTTGGGAGCTGTTGCTGCAGTTGGGCATGTTGGCCGGAGAGTGCTTCTCGGGCCGCGAACTGCAACCTTGCAGGATTCTCCCAGGTTCCCGGCCGAACGAAAGCCCCCAGACCCAAATTGAGAGGGGCTGCTTGGGGGCCCCCTGGGGGCCCTTCAGGCCAGCTAGGTCTTTGGGTCCTGGCTCCTTCGGTTTGGGAGCTGTTGCTGCAGTTGGGCATGTTGGCCGGAGAGTGCTTCTCGGGCCACGAACTGCAACCTTGCAGGAATCTCCCAGGTTCCATGCCCAAGGAAAGCCCCCAGACCCAAATTGAGAGGGGCTGCTTGGGGGCCCCCTGGGGGCCCTTCAGGCCAGCTAGGTCTTTGGGTCCTGGCTCCTTCGGTTTGGGAGCTGTTGCTGCAGTTGGGCATGTTGGCCGGAGAGTGCTTCTCGGGCCGCGAACTGTAACTTGCAGGTACCTCTCAGGTATCCATGCCCAACGAAAGCCCCCAGACCCAAATTGAGAGGGGCTGCTTGGTGGCCCCCTGGGGGCACTTCAGGCCAGCTAGGTCTTTGGGTCCTGGCTCCTTCGGTTTGGGAGCTGTTGCTGCAGTTGGGCATGTTGGCCGGAGAGTGCTTCTCGGGCCGCGAACTGCAACCTTGCATGAATCTCCCAGGTTCCCGGCCCAACGAAAGCCCCCAGACCAAAATTGAGAGGGGCTGCTTGGGGGCCCCCTGGGGGCCCTTCAGGCCAGCTAGGTCTTTGGGTCCTGGCTCCTTCGCTTTGGGAGCTGTTGCTGCAGTTGGGCATGTTGGCCGGAGAATGCTTCTCGGGCCGCGAACTGTAACCTTGCAGGTACCTCTCAGGTATCCATGCCCAACGAAAGCCCCCAGACCCAAATTGAGAGGGGCTGCTTGGTGGCCCCCTGGGGGCCCTTCAGGCCAGCTAGGTCTTTGGGTCCTGGCTCCTTCGCTTTGGGAGCTGTTGCTGCAGTTGGGCATGTTGGCCGGAGAGTGCTTCTCGGGCCGCGAACTGCAACCTTGCAGGATTCTCCCAGGTTCCCGGCCGAACGAAAGCCCCCAGACCCAAATTGAGAGGGGCTGCTTGGGGGCCCCCTGGGGGCCCTTCAGGCCAGCTAGGTCTTTGGGTCCTGGCTCCTTCGGTTTGGGAGCTGTTGCTGCAGTTGGGCATGTTGGCCGGAGAGTGCTTCTCGGGCCACGAACTGCAACCTTGCAGGAATCTCCCAGGTTCCATGCCCAAGGAAAGCCCCCAGACCCAAATTGAGAGGGGCTGCTTGGGGGCCCCCTGGGGGCCCTTCAGGCCAGCTAGGTCTTTGGGTCCTGGCTCCTTCGGTTTGGGAGCTGTTGCTGCAGTTGGGCATGTTGGCCGGAGAGTGCTTCTCGGGCCGCGAACTGTAACTTGCAGGTACCTCTCAGGTATCCATGCCCAACGAAAGCCCCCAGACCCAAATTGAGAGGGGCTGCTTGGTGGCCCCCTGGGGGCACTTCAGGCCAGCTAGGTCTTTGGGTCCTGGCTCCTTCGGTTTGGGAGCTGTTGCTGCAGTTGGGCATGTTGGCCGGAGAGTGCTTCTCGGGCCGCGAACTGCAACCTTGCATGAATCTCCCAGGTTCCCGGCCCAACGAAAGCCCCCAGACCCAAATTGAGAGGGGCTGCTTGGGGGCCCACTGGGGGCCCTTCAGGCCAGCTAGGTCTTTGGGTCCTGGCTCCTTCGGTTTGGGAGCTGTTGCTGCAGTTGGGCATGTTGGCCGGAGAGTGCTTCTCGGGCCGCGAACTGCAACCTTGCAGGTACCTCTCAGGTATCCATGCCCAACGAAAGCCCCCAGACCCAAATGGAGAGGGGCTGCTTGGTGGCCCCCTGGGGGCCCTTCAGGCCAGCTAGGTCTTTGGGTCCTGGCTCCTTCGCTTTGGGAGCTGTTGCTGCAGTTGGGCATGTTGGCCGGAGAGTGCTTCTCGGGCCGCGAACTGTAACCTTGCAGGTACCTCCCAGGTTCCCGGCCCAACGAAAGCCCCCCGACCCAAATGGAGAGGGGCTGCTTGGGGGCCCCCTGGGGGCCCTTCAGGCCAGCTAGGTCTTTGGGTCCTGGCTCCTTCGGTTTGGGAGCTGTTGCTGCAGTTGGGCATGTTGGGCGGAGAGTGCTTCTCGGGCCGCGAACTGCAACCTTGAAGGATTCTCCCAGGTTCCCGGCCCAACGAAAGCCCCCAGACCCAAATTGAGAGGGGCTGCTTGGGGGCCCCCTGGGGTCCCTTCAGGCCAGCTAGGTTTTTGTGTCCTAGCTCATTCGGTTTGGGAGCTGTTGCTGCAGTTGGGCATGTTGGCCGGAGAGTGCTTCTCGGGCCACGAACTGCAAACTTGCAGGAATCTCCCAGGTTCCCGGCCCAACAAAAGCCCCCAGACCCAAATGGAGAGGGGCTGCTTGGGGGCCCCCTGGGGGCCCTTCAGGCCAGCTAGGTCTTTGTGTCCTGGCTCCTTCGGTTTGGGAGCTGTTGCTGCAGTTGGGCATGTTGGCCGGAGAGTGCTTCTCGGGCCGCGAACTGCAACCTTCCAGGTACCTCCAAGGTTCCCGGCCCAACTAAAGCCCCCAGACCCAAATGGAGAGGAGCTCCTTGGGGGACCCATGGGGGCCCTTCAGGCCAGCTAGGTCTTTGGGTCCTGGCTCCTTCGGTTTGGGAGCTGTTGCTGCAGTTGGGCATGTTGGCCGGAGAGTGCTTCTCGGGCCGCGAACTGCAACCTTGCTGGTATCTCCCAGGTTCTCAGCATAAAGAAAGCCCCCAGACCCAAATTGAGAGGGGCTGCTTGGGGGTCCCCTGGGGGCCCTTCAGGCCAGCTAGGTCTTTGGGTCCTGGCTCCTTCGCTTTGGGAGCTGTTGCTGCAGTTGGGCATGTTGGCCGGAGAGTGCTTCTCGGGCCGCGAACTGCAACCTTGAAGGAATCTCCCAGGTTCCCGGCCCAACGAAAGCCCCCAGACCCAAATGGAGAGGGGCTGCTTGGGGGCCCCCTGGGGGTCCTTCAGGCCAGCTAGGTCTTTGGGTCCTGGCTCCTTCGCTTTGGGAGCTGTTGCTGCAGTTGGGCATGTTGGCCGGAGAGTGCTTCTCGGGCCGCGAACTGTAACCTTGCAGGTACCTCTCAGGTATCCATGCCCAACGAAAGCCCCCAGACCCAAATTGAGAGGGGCTGCTTGGGGGCCCCCTGGGGGCCCTTCAGGCCAGCTAGGTCTTTGGGTCCTGGCTCCTTCGCTTTGGGAGCTGTTGCTGCAGTTGGGCATGTTGGCCGGAGAGTGCTTCTCGGGCCGCGAACTGCAACCTTGCAGGATTCTCCCAGGTTCCCGGCCCAACGAAAGCCCCCAGACCCAAATGGAGAGGGGCTGCTTGGGGCCCCCCTGGGGGCCCTTCAGGCCAGCTAGGTCTTTGGGTCCTGGCTCCTTCGCTTTGGGAGCTGTTGCTGCAGTTGGGCATGTTGGCCGGAGAGTGCTTCTCGGGCCGCGAACTGCAACCTTGCAGGATTCTCCCAGGTTCCATGCCCAACGAAAGCCCCCAGACCCAAATGGAGAGGGGCTGCTTGGGGCCCCCCTGGGGGCCCTTCAGGCCAGCTAGGTCTTTGGGTCCTGGCTCCTTCGGTTTGGGAGCTGTTGCTGCAGTTGGGCATGTTGGCCGGAGAGTGCTTCTCGGGCCGCGAACTGCAACCTTGCAGGAATCTCCCAGGTTCCATGCCCAACGAAAGCCCCCAGACCCAAATTGAGAGGGGCTGCTTGGGGGCCCCCTGGGGGCCCTTCAGGCCAGCTAGGTCTTTGGGTCCTGGCTCCTTCGCTTTGGGAGCTGTTGCTGCAGTTGGGCATGTTGGCCGGAGAGTGCTTCTCGGGCCTCGAACTGCAACTTTGCACGCATCTCCCAGGTTCCCGGCCCAACGAAAGCCCCCAGACCCAAATTGAGAGGTGCTGCTTGGGGGCCCCCTGGGGGCCCTTCAGGCCACCTAGGTCTTTGGGTCCTGGCTCCTTCGGTTTGGGAGCTGTTGCTGCAGTTGGGCATGTTGGCCGGAGAGTGCTTCTCGGGCCGCGAACTGTAACCTTGCAGGTACCTCTCAGGTATCCATGCCCAACGAAAGCCCCCAGACCCAAATTGAGAGGGGCTGCTTGGGGGCCCCCTGGGGGCCCTTCAGGCCAGCTAGGTCTTTGGGTCCTGGCTCCTTCGCTTTGGGAGCTGTTGCTGGATATTGGGCATGTTGGCCGGAGAGTGCTTCTCGGGCCGCGAACTGCAACCTTGCTGGTATCTCCCAGGTTCTCAGCCTAAAGAAAGCCCCCAGACCCAAATGGAGAGGGGCTGCTTGGGGGCCCCCTGGGGGCCCTTCAGGCCACCTAGGTCTTTGGGTCCTGGCTCCTTCGGTTTGGGAGCTGTTGCTGCAGTTGGGCATGTTGGCCGGAGAGTGCTTCTCGGGCCGCGAACTGTAACCTTGCAGGTACCTCTCAGGTATCCATGCCCAACGAAAGCCCCCAGACCCAAATTGAGAGGGGCTGCTTGGTGGCCCCCTGGGGGCACTTCAGGCCAGCTAGGTCTTTGGGTCCTGGCTCCTTCGGTTTGGGAGCTGTTGCTGCAGTTGGGCATGTTGGCCGGAGAGTGCTTCTCGGGCCGCGAACTGCAACCTTGCATGAATCTCCCAGGTTCCCGGCCCAACGAAAGCCCCCAGACCCAAATTGAGAGGGGCTGCTTGTGGGCCCCCTGGGGGCCCTTCAGGCCAGCTAGGTCTTTGTGTCCTGGCTCCTTCGGTTTGGGAGCTGTTGCTGCAGTTGGGCATGTTGGCCGGAGAGTGCTTCTCGGGCCGCGAACTGCAACCTTCCAGGTACCTCCAAGGTTCCCGGCCCAACTAAAGCCCCCAGACCCAAATGGAGAGGAGCTCCTTGGGGGACCCATGGGGGCCCTTCAGGCCAGCTAGGTCTTTGGGTCCTGGCTCCTTCGGTTTGGGAGCTGTTGCTGCAGTTGGGCATGTTGGCCGGAGAGTGCTTCTCGGGCCGCGAACTGCAACCTTGCTGGTATCTCCCAGGTTCTCAGCATAAAGAAAGCCCCCAGACCCAAATTGAGAGGGGCTGCTTGGGGGTCCCCTGGGGGCCCTTCAGGCCAGCTAGGTCTTTGGGTCCTGGCTCCTTCGCTTTGTGAGCTGTTGCTGCAGTTGGGCATGTTGGCCGGAGAGTGCTTCTCGGGCCGCGAACTGCAACCTTGCAGGATTCTCCCAGGTTCCCGGCCCAACGAAAGCCCCCAGACCCAAATTGAGAGGGGCTGCTTGGGGGCCCCCTGGGGGCCCTTCAGGCCAGCTAGGTCTTTGGGTCCTGGCTCCTTCGGTTTGGGAGCTGTTGCTGCAGTTGTGCATGTTGGCCGGAGAGTGCTTCTCGGGCCGCGAACTGCAACCTTGCAGGATTCTCCCAGGTTCCCGGCCCAACGAAAGCCCCCAGACCCAAATTGAGAGGGGCTGCTTGGGGGCCCCCTGGGGGCCCTTCAGGCCAGCTAGGTCTTTGGGTCCTGGCTCCTTCGGTTTGGGAGCTGTTGCTGCAGTTGGGCATGTTGGCCGGAGAGTGCTTCTCGGGCCACGAACTGCAACCTTGCAGGAATCTCCCAGGTTCCATGCCCAAGGAAAGCCCCCAGACCCAAATTGAGAGGGGCTGCTTGGGGGCCCCCTGGGGGCCCTTCAGGCCAGCTAGGTCTTTGGGTCCTGGCTCCTTCGGTTTGGGAGCTGTTGCTGCAGTTGGGCATGTTGGCCGGAGAGTGCTTCTCGGGCCGCGAACTACAACCTTGCAGGATTCTCCCAGGTTCCCGGCCCAAGGAAAGCCCCCAGACCCAAATTGAGAGGGGCTGCTTGGGGGCCCCCTGGGGGCCCTTCAGGCCAGCTAGGTCTTTGGGTCCTGGCTCCTTCGGTTTGGGAGCTGTTGCTGCAGTTGGGCATGTTGGCCGGAGAGTGCTTCTCGGGCCGCGAACTGTAACCTTGCAGGTACCTCTCAGGTATCCATGCCCAACGAAAGCCCCCAGACCCAAATTGAGAGGGGCTGCTTGGTGGCACCCTGGGGGCACTTCAGGCCAGCTAGGTCTTTGGGTCCTGGCTCCTTCGCTTTGGGAGCTGTTGCTGCAGTTGGGCATGTTGGCCGGAGAGTGCTTCTCGGGCCGCGAACTGCAACCTTGCATGAATCTCCCAGGTTCCCGGCCCAACGAAAGCCCCCAGACCCAAATTGAGAGGGGCTGCTTGGGGGCCCCCTGGGGGCCCTTCAGGCCAGCTAGGTCTTTGTGTCCTGGCTCCTTCGGTTTGGGAGCTGTTGCTGCAGTTGGGCATGTTGGCCGGAGAGTGCTTCTCGGGCCGCGAACTGCAACCTTCCAGGTACCTCCAAGGTTCCCGGCCCAACTAAAGCCCCCAGACCCAAATGGAGAGGAGCTCCTTGGGGGACCCATGGGGGCCCTTCAGGCCAGCTAGGTCTTTGGGTCCTGGCTCCTTCGGTTTGGGAGCTGTTGCTGCAGTTGGGCATGTTGGCCGGAGAGTGCTTCTCGGGCCGCGAACTGCAACCTTGCAGGATTCTCCCAGGTTCCCGGCCCAACGAAAGCCCCCAGACCCAAATGGAGAGGGGCTGCTTGGGGCCCCCCTGGGGGCCCTTCAGGCCAGCTAGGTCTTTGGGTCCTGGCTCCTTCGGTTTGGGAGCTGTTGCTGCAGTTGGGCATGTTGGCCGGAGAGTGCTTCTCGGGCCGCGAACTGCAACCTTGCAGGAATCTCCCAGGTTCCATGCCCAACGAAAGCCCCCAGACCCAAATTGAGAGGGGCTGCTTGGGGGCCCCCTGGGGGCCCTTCAGGCCAGCTAGGTCTTTGGGTCCTGGCTCCTTCGGTTTGGGAGCTGTTGCTGCAGTTGGGCATGTTGGCCGGAGAGTGCTTCTCGGGCCTCGAACTGCAACTTTGCATGCATCTCCCAGGTTCCCGGCCCAACGAAAGCCCCCAGACCCAAATGGAGAGGGGCTGCTTGGGGGCCCCCTGGGGGCCCTTCAGGCCAGCTAGGTCTTTGGGTCCTGGCTCCTTCGGTTTGGGAGCTGTTGCTGCAGTTGGGCATGTTGGCCGGAGAGTGCTTCTCGGGCCACGAACTGCAACCTTGCAGGAATCTCCCAGGTTCCATGCCCAAGGAAAGCCCCCAGACCCAAATTGAGAGGGGCTGCTTGGGGGCCCCCTGGGGGCCCTTCAGGCCAGCTAGGTCTTTGGGTCCTGGCTCCTTCGGTTTGGGAGCTGTTGCTGCAGTTGGGCATGTTGGCCGGAGAGTGCTTCTCGGGCCGCGAACTACAACCTTGCAGGATTCTCCCAGGTTCCCGGCCCAAGGAAAGCCCCCAGACCCAAATTGAGAGGGGCTGCTTGGGGGCCCCCTGGGGGCCCTTCAGGCCAGCTAGGTCTTTGGGTCCTGGCTCCTTCGCTTTGGGAGCTGTTGCTGCAGTTGGGCATGTTGGCCGGAGAGTGCTTCTCGGGCCGCGAACTGTAACCTTGCAGGTACCTCTCAGGTATCCATGCCCAACGAAAGCCCCCAGACCCAAATTGAGAGGGGCTGCTTGGTGGCCCCCTGGGGGCACTTCAGGCCAGCTAGGTCTTTGGGTCCTGGCTCCTTCGGTTTGGGAGCTGTTGCTGCAGTTGGGCATGTTGGCCGGAGAGTGCTTCTCGGGCCGCGAACTGCAACCTTGCAGGTACCTCTCAGGTATCCATGCCCAACGAAAGCCCCCAGACCCAAATTGAGAGGTGCTGCTTGGGGGCCCCCTGGGGGCCCTTCAGGCCAGCTAGGTCTTTGGGTCCTGGCTCCTTCGGTTTGGGAGCTGTTGCTGCAGTTGGGCATGTTGGCCGGAGAGTGCTTCTCGGGCCGCGAACTGCAACCTTGCAGGTACCTCTCAGGTATCCATGCCCAACGAAAGCCCCCAGACCCAAATGGAGAGGGGCTGCTTGGTGGCCCCCTGGGGGCCCTTCAGGCCAGCTAGGTCTTTGGGTCCTGGCTCCTTCGCTTTGGGAGCTGTTGCTGCAGTTGGGCATGTTGGCCGGAGAGTGCTTCTCGGGCCGCGAACTGTAACCTTGCAGGTACCTCCCAGGTTCCCGGCCCAACGAAAGCCCCCCGACCCAAATGGAGAGGGGCTGCTTGGGGGCCCCCTGGGGGCCCTTCAGGCCAGCTAGGTCTTTGGGTCCTGGCTCCTTCGGTTTGGGAGCTGTTGCTGCAGTTGGGCATGTTGGGCGGAGAGTGCTTCTCGGGACGCGAACTGCAACCTTGAAGGAATCTCCCAGGTTCCCGGCCCAACGAAAGCCCCCAGACCCAAATTGAGAGGGGCTGCTTGGGGGCCCCCTGGGGTCCCTTCAGGCCAGCTAGGTCTTTGTGTCCTAGCTCATTCGGTTTGGGAGCTGTTGCTGCAGTTGGGCATGTTGGCCGGAGAGTGCTTCTCGGGCCTCGAACTGCAACCTTGCAGGAATCTCCCAGGTTCCCGGCCCAACAAAAGCCCCCAGACCCAAATGGAGAGGGGCTGCTTGGGGGCCCCCTGGGGGCCCTTCAGGCCAGCTAGGTCTTTGGGTCCTGGCTCCTTCGGTTTGGGAGCTGTTGCTGCAGTTGGGCATGTTGGCCGGAGAGTGCTTCTCGGGCCGCGAACTGCAACCTTCCAGGTACCTCCAAGGTTCCCGGCCCAACTAAAGCCCCCAGACCCAAATGGAGAGGAGCTCCTTGGGGGACCCATGGGGGCCCTTCAGGCCAGCTAGGTCTTTGGGTCCTGGCTCCTTCGGTTTGGGAGCTGTTGCTGCAGTTGGGCATGTTGGCCGGAGAGTGCTTCTCGGGCCGCGAACTGCAACCTTGCTGGTATCTCCCAGGTTCTCAGCATAAAGAAAGCCCCCAGACCCAAATTGAGAGGGGCTGTTTGGGGGTCCCCTGGGGGCCCTTCAGGCCAGCTAGGTCTTTGTGTCCTGGCTCCTTCGCTTTGGGAGCTGTTGCTGCAGTTGGGCATGTTGGCCGGAGAGTGCTTCTCGGGCCGCGAACTGCAACCTTGCAGGAATCTCCCAGGTTCCCGGCCCAACGAAAGCCCCCAGACCCAAATGGAGAGGGGCTGCTTGGGGGCCCCCTGGGGGCCCTTCAGGCCAGCTAGGTCTTTGGGTCCTGGCTCCTTCGCTTTGGGAGCTGTTGCTGCAGTTGGGCATGTTGGCCGGAGAGTGCTTCTCGGGCCGCGAACTGTAACCTTGCAGGTACCTCTCAGGTATCCATGCCCAACGAAAGCCCCCAGACCCAAATGGAGAGGGGCTGCTTGGGGGCCCCCTGGGGGCCCTTCAGGCCAGCTAGGTCTTTGGGTCCTGGCTCCTTCGCTTTGGGAGCTGTTGCTGCAGTTGGGCATGTTGGCCGGAGAGTGCTTCTCGGGCCGCGAACTGCAACCTTGCAGGATTCTCCCAGGTTCCCGGCCCAACGAAAGCCCCCAGACCCAAATGGAGAGGGGCTGCTTGGGGCCCCCCTGGGGGCCCTTCAGGCCAGCTAGGTCTTTGGGTCCTGGCTCCTTCGGTTTGGGAGCTGTTGCTGCAGTTGGGCATGTTGGCCGGAGAGTGCTTCTCGGGCCGCGAACTGCAACCTTGCAGGATTCTCCCAGGTTCCATGCCCAACGAAAGCCCCCAGACCCAAATGGAGAGGGGCTGCTTGGGGGCCCCCTGGGGGCCCTTCAGGCCAGCTAGGTCTTTGGGTCCTGGCTCCTTCGGTTTGGGAGCTGTTGCTGCAGTTGGGCATGTTGGCCGGAGAGTGCTTCTCGGGCCTCGAACTGCAAATTTGCATGCATCTCCCAGGTTCCCGGCCCAACGAAAGCCCCCAGACCCAAATTGAGAGGGGCTGCTTGGGGGCCCCCTGGGGGCCCTTCAGGCCACCTAGGTCTTTGGGTCCTGGCTCCTTCGGTTTGGGAGCTGTTGCTGCAGTTGGGCATGTTGGCCGGAGAGTGCTTCTCGGGCCGCGAACTGTAACCTTGCAGGTACCTCTCAGGTATCCATGCCCAACGAAAGCCCCCAGACCCAAATTGAGAGGGGCTGCTTGGGGGCCCCCTGGGGGCCCTTCAGGCCAGCTAGGTCTTTGGGTCCTGGCTCCTTCGCTTTGGGAGCTGTTGCTGGATATTGGGCATGTTGGCCGGAGAGTGCTTCTCGGGCCGCGAACTGCAACCTTGCTGGTATCTCCCAGGTTCTCAGCCTAAAGAAAGCCCCCAGACCCAAATGGAGAGGGGCTGCTTGGGGGCCCCCTGGGGGCCCTTCAGGCCACCTAGGTCTTTGGGTCCTGGCTCCTTCGGTTTGGGAGCTGTTGCTGCAGTTGGGCATGTTGGCCGGAGAGTGCTTCTCGGGCCGCGAACTGTAACCTTGCAGGTACCTCTCAGGTATCCATGCCCAACGAAAGCCCCCAGACCCAAATTGAGAGGGGCTGCTTGGTGGCCCCCTGGGGGCACTTCAGGCCAGCTAGGTCTTTGGGTCCTGGCTCCTTCGGTTTGGGAGCTGTTGCTGCAGTTGGGCATGTTGGCCGGAGAGTGCTTCTCGGGCCGCGAACTGCAACCTTGCATGAATCTCCCAGGTTCCCGGCCCAACGAAAGCCCCCAGACCCAAATTGAGAGGGGCTGCTTGGGGGCCCCCTGGGGGCCCTTCAGGCCAGCTAGGTCTTTGTGTCCTGGCTCCTTCGGTTTGGGAGCTGTTGCTGCAGTTGGGCATGTTGGCCGGAGAGTGCTTCTCGGGCCGCGAACTGCAACCTTCCAGGTACCTCCAAGGTTCCCGGCCCAACTAAAGCCCCCAGACCCAAATGGAGAGGAGCTCCTTGGGGGACCCATGGGGGCCCTTCAGGCCAGCTAGGTCTTTGGGTCCTGGCTCCTTCGCTTTGGGAGCTGTTGCTGCAGTTGGGCATGTTGGCCGGAGAGTGCTTCTCGGGCCGCGAACTGCAAACTTGCTGGTATCTCCCAGGTTCTCAGCATAAAGAAAGCCCCCAGACCCAAATTGAGAGGGGCTGCTTGGGGGTCCCCTGGGGGCCCTTCAGGCCAGCTAGGTCTTTGGGTCCTGGCTCCTTCGCTTTGGGAGCTGTTGCTGCAGTTGGGCATGTTGGCCGGAGAGTGCTTCTCGGGCCGCGAACTGCAACCTTGAAGGAATCTCCCAGGTTCCCGGCCCAACGAAAGCCCCCAGACCCAAATGGAGAGGGGCTGCTTGGGGGACCCATGGGGGTCCTTCAGGCCAGCTAGGTCTTTGGGTCCTGGCTCCTTCGCTTTGGGAGCTGTTGCTGCAGTTGGGCATGTTGGCCGGAGAGTGCTTCTCGGGCCGCGAACTGTAACCTTGCAGGTACCTCTCAGGTATCCATGCCCAACGAAAGCCCCCAGACCCAAATGGAGAGGGGCTGCTTGGGGGCCCCCTGGGGGCCCTTCAGGCCAGCTAGGTCTTTGGGTCCTGGCTCCTTCGCTTTGGGAGCTGTTGCTGCAGTTGGGCATGTTGGCCGGAGAGTGCTTCTCGGGCCGCGAACTGCAACCTTGCAGGATTCTCCCAGGTTCCCGGCCCAACTAAAGCCCCCAGACCCAAATGGAGAGGAGCTCCTTGGGGGACCCATGGGGGCCCTTCAGGCCAGCTAGGTCTTTGGGTCCTGGCTCCTTCGGTTTGGGAGCTGTTGCTGCAGTTGGGCATGTTGGCCGGAGAGTGCTTCTCGGGCCGCGAACTGCAACCTTGCAGGAATCTCCCAGGTTCCATGCCCAACGAAAGCCCCCAGACCCAAATTGAGAGGGGCTGCTTGGGGGCCCCCTGGGGGCCCTTCAGGCCAGCTAGGTCTTTGGGTCCTGGCTCCTTCGGTTTGGGAGCTGTTGCTGCAGTTGGGCATGTTGGCCGGAGAGTGCTTCTCGGGCCGCGAACTGCAACTTTGCATGCATCTCCCAGGTTCCCGGCCCAACGAAAGCCCCCAGACCCAAATTGAGAGGGGCTGCTTGGGGGCCCCCTGGGGGCCCTTCAGGCCACCTAGGTCTTTGGGTCCTGGCTCCTTCGGTTTGGGAGCTGTTGCTGCAGTTGGGCATGTTGGCCGGAGAGTGCTTCTCGGGCCGCGAACTGTAACCTTGCAGGTACCTCTCAGGTATCCATGCCCAACGAAAGCCCCCAGACCCAAATTGAGAGGGGCTGCTTGGGGGCCCCCTGGGGGCCCTTCAGGCCAGCTAGGTCTTTGGGTCCTGGCTCCTTCGCTTTGGGAGCTGTTGCTGGATATTGGGCATGTTGGCCGGAGAGTGCTTCTCGGGCCGCGAACTGCAACCTTGCTGGTATCTCCCAGGTTCTCAGCCTAAAGAAAGCCCCCAGACCCAAATGGAGAGGGGCTGCTTGGGGGCCCCCTGGGGGCCCTTCAGGCCACCTAGGTCTTTGGGTCCTGGCTCCTTCGGTTTGGGAGCTGTTGCTGGACGTTGGGCATGTTGGCCGGAGAGTGCTTCTCGGGCCGCGAACTGTAACCTTGCAGGTACCTCTCAGGTATCCATGCCCAACGAAAGCCCCCAGACCCAAATTGAGAGGGGCTGCTTGGGGGCCCCCTGGGGGCACTTCAGGCCAGCTAGGTCTTTGGGTCCTGGCTCCTTCGGTTTGGGAGCTGTTGCTGCAGTTGGGCATGTTGGCCGGAGAGTGCTTCTCGGGCCGCGAACTGCAACCTTGCATGAATCTCCCAGGTTCCCGGCCCAACGAAAGCCCCCAGACCCAAATGGAGAGGGGCTGCTTGGGGGCCCCCTGGGGGCCCTTCAGGCCAGCTAGGTCTTTGGGTCCTGGCTCCTTCGGTTTGGGAGCTGTTGCTGCAGTTGGGCATGTTGGCCGGAGAGTGCTTCTCGGGCCGCGAACTGCAACCTTGCAGGTACCTCTCAGATATCCATGCCCAACGAAAGCCCCCAGACCCAAATTGAGAGGGGCTGCTTGGGGGCCCCCTGGGGGCCCTTCAGGCCAGCTAGGTCTTTGGGTCCTGGCTCCTTCGCTTTGGGAGCTGTTGCTGCAGTTGGGCATGTTGGCCGGAGAGTGCTTCTCGGGCCGCGAACTGCAACCTTGCAGGTACCTCCCAGGTTCCCGGCCCAACGAAAGCCCCCAGACCCAAATTGAGAGGGGCTGCTTGGGGGCCCCCTGGGGGCCCTTCAGGCCAGCTAGGTCTTTGTGTCCTAGCTCATTCGGTTTGGGAGCTGTTGCTGCAGTTGGGCATGTTGGCCGGAGAGTGCTTCTCGGGCCTCGAACTGCAACCTTGCAGGAATCTCCCAGGTTCCCGGCCCAACAAAAGCCCCCAGACCCAAATGGAGAGGGGCTGCTTGGGGGCCCCCTGGGGGCCCTTCAGGCCAGCTAGGTCTTTGTGTCCTGGCTCCTTCGGTTTGGGAGCTGTTGCTGCAGTTGGGCATGTTGGCCGGAGAGTGCTTCTCGGGCCGCGAACTGCAACCTTCCAGGTACCTCCAAGGTTCCCGGCCCAACTAAAGCCCCCAGTCCCAAATGGAGAGGAGCTCCTTGGCGGACCCATGGGGGCCCTTCAGGCCAGCTAGGTCTTTGGGTCCTGGCTCCTTCGGTTTGGGAGCTGTTGCTGCAGTTGGGCATGTTGGCCGGAGAGTGCTTCTCGGGCCGCAAACTGCAACCTTGCTGGTATCTCCCAGGTTCTCAGCATAAAGAAAGCCCCCAGACCCAAATTGAGAGGGGCTGCTTGGGGGTCCCCTGGGGGCCCTTCAGGCCAGCTAGGTCTTTGGGTCCTGGCTCCTTCGCTTTGGGAGCTGTTGCTGCAGTTGGGCATGTTGGCCGGAGAGTGCTTCTCGGGCCGCGAACTGCAACCTTGAAGGAATCTCCCAGGTTCCTGGCCCAACGAAAGCCCCCAGACCCAAATTGAGAGGGGCTGCTTGGGGGCCCCCTGGGGGTCCTTCAGGCCAGCTAGGTCTTTGGGTCCTGGCTCCTTCGCTTTGGGAGCTGTTGCTGCAGTTGGGCATGTTGGCCGGAGAGTGCTTCTCGGGCCGCGAACTGTAACCTTGCAGGTACCTCTCAGGTATCCATGCCCAACGAAAGCCCCCAGACCCAAATGGAGAGGGGCTGCTTGGGGGCCCCCTGGGGGCCCTTCAGGCCAGCTAGGTCTTTGGGTCCTGGCTCCTTCGGTTTGGGAGCTGTTGCTGCAGTTGGGCATGTTGGCCGGAGAGTGCTTCTCGGGCCGCGAACTGCAACCTTGCAGGATTCTCCCAGGTTCCATGCCCAACGAAAGCCCCCAGACCCAAATGGAGAGGGGCTGCTTGGGGGCCCCCTGGGGGCCCTTCAGGCCACCTAGGTCTTTGGGTCCTGGCTCCTTCGGTTTGGGAGCTGTTGCTGCAGTTGGGCATGTTGGCCGGAGAGTGCTTCTCGGGCCGCGAACTGCAACCTTGCAGGAATCTCCCAGGTTCCATGCCCAACGAAAGCCCCCAGACCCAAATTGAGAGGGGCTGCTTGGGGGCCCCCTGGGGGCCCTTCAGGCCAGCTAGGTCTTTGGGTCCTGGCTCCTTCGGTTTGGGAGCTGTTGCTGCAGTTGGGCATGTTGGCCGGAGAGTGCTTCTCGGGCCTCGAACTGCAAATTTGCATGCATCTCCCAGGTTCCCGGCCCAACGAAAGCCCCCAGACCCAAATTGAGAGGGGCTGCTTGGGGGCCCCCTGGGGGCCCTTCAGGCCACCTAGGTCTTTGGGTCCTGGCTCCTTCGGTTTGGGAGCTGTTGCTGCAGTTGGGCATGTTGGCCGGAGAGTGCTTCTCGGGCCGCGAACTGTAACCTTGCAGGTACCTCTCAGGTATCCATGCCCAACGAAAGCCCCCAGACCCAAATTGAGAGGGGCTGCTTGGGGGCCCCCTGGGGGCCCTTCAGGCCAGCTAGGTCTTTGGGTCCTGGCTCCTTCGCTTTGGGAGCTGTTGCTGGATATTGGGCATGTTGGCCGGAGAGTGCTTCTCGGGCCGCGAACTGCAACCTTGCTGGTATCTCCCAGGTTCTCAGCCTAAAGAAAGCCCCCAGACCCAAATGGAGAGGGGCTGCTTGGGGGCCCCCTGGGGGCCCTTCAGGCCACCTAGGTCTTTGGGTCCTGGCTCCTTCGGTTTGGGAGCTGTTGCTGCAGTTGGGCATGTTGGCCGGAGAGTGCTTCTCGGGCCGCGAACTGTAACCTTGCAGGTACCTCTCAGGTATCCATGCCCAACGAAAGCCCCCAGACCCAAATTGAGAGGGGCTGCTTGGTGGCCCCCTGGGGGCACTTCAGGCCAGCTAGGTCTTTGGGTCCTGGCTCCTTCGGTTTGGGAGCTGTTGCTGCAGTTGGGCATGTTGGCCGGAGAGTGCTTCTCGGGCCGCGAACTGCAACCTTGCATGAATCTCCCAGGTTCCCGGCCCAACGAAAGCCCCCAGACCCAAATTGAGAGGGGCTGCTTGGGGGCCCCCTGGGGGCCCTTCAGGCCAGCTAGGTCTTTGTGTCCTGGCTCCTTCGGTTTGGGAGCTGTTGCTGCAGTTGGGCATGTTGGCCGGAGAGTGCTTCTCGGGCCGCGAACTGCAACCTTCCAGGTACCTCCAAGGTTCCCGGCCCAACTAAAGCCCCCAGACCCAAATGGAGAGGAGCTCCTTGGGGGACCCATGGGGGCCCTTCAGGCCAGCTAGGTCTTTGGGTCCTGGCTCCTTCGGTTTGGGAGCTGTTGCTGCAGTTGGGCATGTTGGCCGGAGAGTGCTTCTCGGGCCGCGAACTGCAACCTTGCTGGTATCTCCCAGGTTCTCAGCATAAAGAAAGCCCCCAGACCCAAATTGAGAGGGGCTGCTTGGGGGTCCCCTGGGGGCCCTTCAGGCCAGCTAGGTCTTTGGGTCCTGGCTCCTTCGCTTTGGGAGCTGTTGCTGCAGTTGGGCATGTTGGCCGGAGAGTGCTTCTCGGGCCGCGAACTGCAACCTTGAAGGAATCTCCCAGGTTCCCGGCCCAACGAAAGCCCCCAGACCCAAATGGAGAGGGGCTGCTTGGGGGCCCCCTGGGGGTCCTTCAGGCCAGCTAGGTCTTTGGGTCCTGGCTCCTTCGGTTTGGGAGCTGTTGCTGCAGTTGGGCATGTTGGCCGGAGAGTGCTTCTCGGGCCGCGAACTGTAACCTTGCAGGTACCTCTCAGGTATCCATGCCCAACGAAAGCCCCCAGACCCAAATGGAGAGGGGCTGCTTGGTGGCCCCCTGGGGGCCCTTCAGGCCAGCTAGGTCTTTGGGTCCTGGCTCCTTCGCTTTGGGAGCTGTTGCTGCAGTTGGGCATGTTGGCCGGAGAGTGCTTCTCGGGCCGCGAACTGCAACCTTGCAGGATTCTCCCAGGTTCCCGGCCCAACGAAAGCCCCCAGACCCAAATGGAGAGGGGCTGCTTGGGGCCCCCCTGGGGGCCCTTCAGGCCAGCTAGGTCTTTGGGTCCTGGCTCCTTCGGTTTGGGAGCTGTTGCTGCAGTTGGGCATGTTGGCCGGAGAGTGCTTCTCGGGCCGCGAACTGCAACCTTGCAGGAATCTCCCAGGTTCCATGCCCAACGAAAGCCCCCAGACCCAAATTGAGAGGGGCTGCTTGGGGGCCCCCTGGGGGCCCTTCAGGCCAGCTAGGTCTTTGGGTCCTGGCTCCTTCGGTTTGGGAGCTGTTGCTGCAGTTGGGCATGTTGGCCGGAGAGTGCTTCTCGGGCCGCGAACTGCAACTTTGCATGCATCTCCCAGGTTCCCGGCCCAACGAAAGCCCCCAGACCCAAATTGAGAGGGGCTGCTTGGGGGCCCCCTGGGGGCCCTTCAGGCCACCTAGGTCTTTGGGTCCTGGCTCCTTCGGTTTGGGAGCTGTTGCTGCAGTTGGGCATGTTGGCCGGAGAGTGCTTCTCGGGCCGCGAACTGTAACCTTGCAGGTACCTCTCAGGTATCCATGCCCAACGAAAGCCCCCAGACCCAAATTGAGAGAGGCTGCTTGGGGGCCCCCTGGGGGCCCTTCAGGCCAGCTAGGTCTTTGGGTCCTGGCTCCTTCGCTTTGGGAGCTGTTGCTGGATATTGGGCATGTTGGCCGGAGAGTGCTTCTCGGGCCGCGAACTGCAACCTTGCTGGTATCTCCCAGGTTCTCAGCCTAAAGAAAGCCCCCAGACCCAAATGGAGAGGGGCTGCTTGGGGGCCCCCTGGGGGCCCTTCAGGCCACCTAGGTCTTTGGGTCCTGGCTCCTTCGGTTTGGGAGCTGTTGCTGGACGTTGGGCATGTTGGCCGGAGAGTGCTTCTCGGGCCGCGAACTGTAACCTTGCAGGTACCTCTCAGGTATCCATGCCCAACGAAAGCCCCCAGACCCAAATTGAGAGGGGCTGCTTGGGGGCCCCCTGGGGGCACTTCAGGCCAGCTAGGTCTTTGGGTCCTGGCTCCTTCGGTTTGGGAGCTGTTGCTGCAGTTGGGCATGTTGGCCGGAGAGTGCTTCTCGGGCCGCGAACTGCAACCTTGCATGAATCTCCCAGGTTCCCGGCCCAACGAAAGCCCCCAGACCCAAATGGAGAGGGGCTGCTTGGGGGCCCCCTGGGGGCCCTTCAGGCCAGCTAGGTCTTTGGGTCCTGGCTCCTTCGCTTTGGGAGCTGTTGCTGCAGTTGGGCATGTTGGCCGGAGAGTGCTTCTCGGGCCGCGAACTGCAACCTTGCAGGTACCTCTCAGATATCCATGCCCAACGAAAGCCCCCAGACCCAAATTGAGAGGGGCTGCTTGGGGGCCCCCTGGGGGCCCTTCAGGCCAGCTAGGTCTTTGGGTCCTGGCTCCTTCGCTTTGGGAGCTGTTGCTGCAGTTGGGCATGTTGGCCGGAGAGTGCTTCTCGGGCCGCGAACTGCAACCTTGCAGGTACCTCCCAGGTTCCCGGCCCAACGAAAGCCCCCAGACCCAAATTGAGAGGGGCTGCTTGGGGGCCCCCTGGGGGCCCTTCAGGCCAGCTAGGTCTTTGTGTCCTAGCTCATTCGGTTTGGGAGCTGTTGCTGCAGTTGGGCATGTTGGCCGGAGAGTGCTTCTCGGGCCTCGAACTGCAACCTTGCAGGAATCTCCCAGGTTCCCGGCCCAACAAAAGCCCCCAGACCCAAATGGAGAGGGGCTGCTTGGGGGCCCCCTGGGGGCCCTTCAGGCCAGCTAGGTCTTTGTGTCCTGGCTCCTTCGGTTTGGGAGCTGTTGCTGCAGTTGGGCATGTTGGCCGGAGAGTGCTTCTCGGGCCGCGAACTGCAACCTTCCAGGTACCTCCAAGGTTCCCGGCCCAACTAAAGCCCCCAGTCCCAAATGGAGAGGAGCTCCTTGGCGGACCCATGGGGGCCCTTCAGGCCAGCTAGGTCTTTGGGTCCTGGCTCCTTCGGTTTGGGAGCTGTTGCTGCAGTTGGGCATGTTGGCCGGAGAGTGCTTCTCGGGCCGCGAACTGCAACCTTGCTGGTATCTCCCAGGTTCTCAGCATAAAGAAAGCCCCCAGACCCAAATTGAGAGGGGCTGCTTGGGGGTCCCCTGGGGGCCCTTCAGGCCAGCTAGGTCTTTGGGTCCTGGCTCCTTCGCTTTGGGAGCTGTTGCTGCAGTTGGGCATGTTGGCCGGAGAGTGCTTCTCGGGCCGCGAACTGCAACCTTGAAGGAATCTCCCAGGTTCCTGGCCCAACGAAAGCCCCCAGACCCAAATGGAGAGGGGCTGCTTGGGGGCCCCCTGGGGGTCCTTCAGGCCAGCTAGGTCTTTGGGTCCTGGCTCCTTCGCTTTGGGAGCTGTTGCTGCAGTTGGGCATGTTGGCCGGAGAGTGCTTCTCGGGCCGCGAACTGTAACCTTGCAGGTACCTCTCAGGTATCCATGCCCAACGAAAGCCCCCAGACCCAAATGGAGAGGGGCTGCTTGGGGGCCCCCTGGGGGCCCTTCAGGCCAGCTAGGTCTTTGGGTCCTGGCTCCTTCGCTTTGGGAGCTGTTGCTGCAGTTGGGCATGTTGGCCGGAGAGTGCTTCTCGGGCCGCGAACTGCAACCTTGCAGGATTCTCCCAGGTTCCATGCCCAACGAAAGCCCCCAGACCCAAATGGAGAGGGGCTGCTTGGGGGCCCCCTGGGGGCCCTTCAGGCCACCTAGGTCTTTGGGTCCTGGCTCCTTCGGTTTGGGAGCTGTTGCTGCAGTTGGGCATGTTGGCCGGAGAGTGCTTCTCGGGCCGCGAACTGCAACCTTGCAGGAATCTCCCAGGTTCCATGCCCAACGAAAGCCCCCAGACCCAAATTGAGAGGGGCTGCTTGGGGGCCCCCTGGGGGCCCTTCAGGCCAGCTAGGTCTTTGGGTCCTGGCTCCTTCGCTTTGGGAGCTGTTGCTGCAGTTGGGCATGTTGGCCGGAGAGTGCTTCTCGGGCCGCGAACTGCAACTTTGCATGCATCTCCCAGGTTCCCGGCCCAACGAAAGCCCCCAGACCCAAATTGAGAGGGGCTGCTTGGGGGCCCCCTGGGGGCCCTTCAGGCCACCTAGGTCTTTGGGTCCTGGCTCCTTCGGTTTGGGAGCTGTTGCTGCAGTTGGGCATGTTGGCCGGAGAGTGCTTCTCGGGCCGCGAACTGCAACCTTGCAGGTACCTCTCAGGTATCCATGCCCAACGAAAGCCCCCAGACCCAAATTGAGAGGGGCTGCTTGGGGGCCCCCTGGGGGCCCTTCAGGCCAGCTAGGTCTTTGGGTCCTGGCTCCTTCGCTTTGGGAGCTGTTGCTGGATATTGGGCATGTTGGCCGGAGAGTGCTTCTCGGGCCGCGAACTGCAACCTTGCTGGTATCTCCCAGGTTCTCAGCCTAAAGAAAGCCCCCAGACCCAAATGGAGAGGGGCTGCTTGGGGGCCCCCTGGGGGCCCTTCAGGCCAGCTAGGTCTTTGGGTCCTGGCTCCTTCGGTTTGGGAGCTGTTGCTGCAGTTGGGCATGTTGGCCGGAGAGTGCTTCTCGGGCCGCGAACTGTAACCTTGCAGGTACCTCTCAGGTATCCATGCCCAACGAAAGCCCCCAGACCCAAATGGAGAGGGGCTGCTTGGTGGCCCCCTGGGGGCACTTCAGGCCAGCTAGGTCTTTGGGTCCTGGCTCCTTCGCTTTGGGAGCTGTTGCTGCAGTTGGGCATGTTGGCCGGAGAGTGCTTCTCGGGCCGCGAACTGCAACCTTGCATGAATCTCCCAGGTTCCCGGCCCAACGAAAGCCCCCAGACCCAAATGGAGAGGGGCTGCTTGGGGGCCCCCTGGGGGCCCTTCAGGCCAGCTAGGTCTTTGGGTCCTGGCTCCTTCGGTTTGGGAGCTGTTGCTGCAGTTGGGCATGTTGGCCGGAGAGTGCTTCTCGGGCCGCGAACTGCAACCTTGCAGGTACCTCTCAGATATCCATGCCCAACGAAAGCCCCCAGACCCAAATTGAGAGGGGCTGCTTGGTGGTCCCCTGGGGGCCCTTCAGGCCAGCTAGGTCTTTGGGTCCTGGCTCCTTCGGTTTGGGAGCTGTTGCTGCAGTTGGGCATGTTGGCCGGAGAGTGCTTCTCGGGCCGAGAACTGCAACCTTGCAGGTACCTCCCAGGTTCCCGGCCCAACGAAAGCCCCCAGTCCCAAATTGAGAGGGGCTGCTTGGGGGCCCCCTGGGGTCCCTTCAGGCCAGCTAGGTCTTTGGGTCCTAGCTCATTCGGTTTGGGAGCTGTTGCTGCAGTTGGGCATGTTGGCCGGAGAGTGCTTCTCGGGCCTCGAACTGCAACCTTGCAGGAATCTCCCAGGTTCCCGGCCCAACAAAAGCCCCCAGACCCAAATGGAGAGGGGCTGCTTGGGGGCCCCCTGGGGGCCCTTCAGGCCAGCTAGGTCTTTGGGTCCTGGCTCCTTCGCTTTGGGAGCTGTTGCTGCAGTTGGGCATGTTGGCCGGAGAGTGCTTCTCGGGCCGCGAACTGCAACCTTGCAGGTACCTCCAAGGTTCCCGGCCCAACTAAAGCCCCCAGACCCAAATGGAGAGGAGCTCCTTGGGGGACCCATGGGGGCCCTTCAGGCCAGCTAGGTCTTTGGGTCCTGGCTCCTTCGGTTTGGGAGCTGTTGCTGCAGTTGGGCATGTTGGCCGGAGAGTGCTTCTCGGGCCGCGAACTGCAACCTTGCTGGTATCTCCCAGGTTCT
Organism: Gallinula chloropus; assembly: GCF_964237585.1. Lineage (NCBI taxonomy): Eukaryota > Metazoa > Chordata > Aves > Gruiformes > Rallidae > Gallinula > Gallinula chloropus. The sequence continues at coordinate 56,696 of NW_028168564.1, read as the reverse complement.
CAGCATAAAGAAAGCCCCCAGACCCAAATTGAGAGGGGCTGCTTGGGGGTCCCCTGGGGGCCCTTCAGGCCAGCTAGGTCTTTGGGTCCTGGCTCCTTCGCTTTGGGAGCTGTTGCTGCAGTTGGGCATGTTGGGCGGAGAGTGCTTCTCGGGCCGCGAACTGCAACCTTGAAGGAATCTCCCAGGTTCCCGGCCCAACGAAAGCCCCCAGACCCAAATGGAGAGGGGCTGCTTGGGGGCCCCCTGGGGGTCCTTCAGGCCACCTAGGTCTTTGGGTCCTGGCTCCTTCGCTTTGGGAGCTGTTGCTGCAGTTGGGCATGTTGGCCGGAGAGTGCTTCTCGGGCCGCGAACTGTAACCTTGCAGGTACCTCTCAGGTATCCATGCCCAACGAAAGCCCCCAGACCCAAATTGAGAGGGGCTGCTTGGGGGCCCCCTGGGGGCCCTTCAGGCCAGCTAGGTCTTTGGGTCCTGGCTCCTTCGCTTTGGGAGCTGTTGCTGCAGTTGGGCATGTTGGCCGGAGAGTGCTTCTCGGGCCGCGAACTGCAACCTTGCAGGATTCTCCCAGGTTCCCGGCCCAAGGAAAGCCCCCAGACCCAAATTGAGAGGGGCTGCTTGGGGGCCCCCTGGGGGCCCTTCAGGCCAGCTAGGTCTTTGGGTCCTGGCTCCTTCGGTTTGGGAGCTGTTGCTGCAGTTGGGCATGTTGGCCGGAGAGTGCTTCTCGGGCCGCGAACTGCAACCTTGCAGGATTCTCCCAGGTTCCCGGCCCAACGAAAGCCCCCAGACCCAAATGGAGAGGGGCTGCTTGGGGCCCCCCTGGGGGCCCTTCAGGCCAGCTAGGTCTTTGGGTCCTGGCTCCTTCGGTTTGGGAGCTGTTGCTGCAGTTGGGCATGTTGGCCGGAGAGTGCTTCTCGGGCCTCGAACTGCAACCTTGCAGGAATCTCCCAGGTTCCATGCCCAACGAAAGCCCCCAGACCCAAATTGAGAGGGGCTGCTTGGGGGCCCCCTGGGGGCCCTTCAGGCCAGCTAGGTCTTTGGGTCCTGGCTCCTTCGGTTTGGGAGCTGTTGCTGCAGTTGGGCATGTTGGCCGGAGAGTGCTTCTCGGGCCGCGAACTGCAACTTTGCATGCATCTCCCAGGTTCCCGGCCCAACGAAAGCCCCCAGACCCAAATTGAGAGGGGCTGCTTGGGGGCCCCCTGGGGGCCCTTCAGGCCAGCTAGGTCTTTGGGTCCTGGCTCCTTCGGTTTGGGAGCTGTTGCTGCAGTTGGGCATGTTGGCCGGAGAGTGCTTCTCGGGCCGCGAACTGTAACCTTGCAGGTACCTCTCAGGTATCCATGCCCAACGAAAGCCCCCAGACCCAAATTGAGAGGGGCTGCTTGGGGGCCCCCTGGGGGCCCTTCAGGCCAGCTAGGTCTTTGGGTCCTGGCTCCTTCGGTTTGGGAGCTGTTGCTGCAGTTGGGCATGTTGGCCGGAGAGTGCTTCTCGGGCCGCGAACTGCAACCTTGCATGAATCTCCCAGGTTCCCGGCCCAACGAAAGCCCCCAGACCCAAATTGAGAGGGGCTGCTTGGTGGCCCCCTGGGGGCCCTTCAGGCCAGCTAGGTCTTTGGGTCCTGGCTCCTTCGGTTTGGGAGCTGTTGCTGCAGTTGGGCATGTTGGCCGGAGAGTGCTTCTCGGGCCTCGAACTGCAACCTTGCAGGAATCTCCCAGGTTCCATGCCCAACAAAAGCCCCCAGACCCAAATGGAGAGGGGCTGCTTGGGGGCCCCCTGGGGGCCCTTCAGGCCAGCTAGGTCTTTGGGTCCTGGCTCCTTCGCTTTGGGAGCTGTTGCTGCAGTTGGGCATGTTGGCCGGAGAGTGCTTCTCCGGCCGCGAACTGCAACATTGCTGGTACCTCCCAGGTTCCCGGCCCAACTAAAGCCCCCAGACCCAAATGGAGAGGAGCTCCTTGGGGGCCCCATGGGGGCCCTTCAGGCCAGCTAGGTCTTTGGGTCCTGGCTCCTTCTCTTTGGGAGCTGTTGCTGCAGTTGAGCATGTTGGCCAGAGAGTGCTTCTCGGGCCGCGAACTGCAACCTTGCAGGTACCTCTCAGGTATCCATGCCCAACGAAAGCCCCCAGACCCAAATGGAGAGGGGCTGCTTGGGGGCCCCCTGGGGGCCCTTCAGGCCAGCTAGGTCTTTGGGTCCTGGCTCCTTCGGTTTGGGAGCTGTTGCTGCAGTTGGGCATGTTGGCCGGAGAGTGCTTCTCGGGCCGCGAACTGTAACCTTGCAGGTACCTCTCAGGTATCCATGCCCAACGAAAGCCCCCAGACCCAAATTGAGAGGGGCTGCTTGGGGGCCCCCTGGGGGCCCTTCAGGCCAGCTAGGTCTTTGGGTCCTGGCTCCTTCGGTTTGGGAGCTGTTGCTGCAGTTGGGCATGTTGGCCGGAGAGTGCTTCTCGGGCCGCGAACTGCAACCTTGCAGGAATCTCCCAGGTTCCATGCCCAACGAAAGCCCCCAGACCCAAATTGAGAGGGGCTGCTTGGGGGCCCCCTGGGGGCCCTTCAGGCCAGCTAGGTCTTTGGGTCCTGGCTCCTTCGGTTTGGGAGCTGTTGCTGCAGTTGAGCATGTTGGCCGGAGAGTGCTTCTCGGGCCGCGAACTGTAACCTTGCAGGTACCTCTCAGGTATACATGCCCAACGAAAGCCCCCAGACCCAAATTGAGAGGGGCTGCTTGGTGGCCCCCTGGGGGCCCTTCAGGCCAGCTAGGTCTTTGTGTCCTGGCTCCTTCGCTTTGGGAGCTGTTGCTGCAGTTGGGCATGTTGGCCGGAGAGTGCTTCTCGGGCCGCGAACTGCAACCTTGCAGGATTCTCCCAGGTTCCCGGCCCAACGAAAGCCCCCAGACCCAAATGGAGAGGGGCTGCTTGGGGGCCCCCTGGGGGCCCTTCAGGCCAGCTAGGTCTTTGGGTCCTGGCTCCTTCGCTTTGGGAGCTGTTGCTGCAGTTGGGCATGTTGGCCGGAGAGTGCTTCTCGGGCCGCGAACTGCAACCTTGCAGGATTCTCCCAGGTTCCCGGCCCAACGAAAGCCCCCAGACCCAAATTGAGAGGGGCTGCTTGGTGGCCCCCTGGGGGCCCTTCAGGCCAGCTAGGTCTTTGGGTCCTGGCTCCTTCGCTTTGGGAGCTGTTGCTGCAGTTGGGCATGTTGGCCGGAGAGTGCTTCTCGGGCCGCGAACTGCAACCTTGCAGGAATCTCCAAGGTTCCATGCCCAACGAAAGCCCCCAGACCCAAATGGAGAGGGGCTGCTTGGTGGCCCCCTGGGGGCCCTTCAGGCCAGCTAGGTCTTTGGGTCCTGGCTCCTTCGCTTTGGGAGCTGTTGCTGCAGTTGGGCATGTTGGCCGGAGAGTGCTTCTCGGGCCGCGAACTGCAACCTTGCATGAATCTCCCAGGTTCCCGGCCCAACGAAAGCCCCCAGACCCAAATTGAGAGGGGCTGCTTGGGGGCCCCCTGGGGGCCCTTCAGGCCAGCTAGGTCTTTGGGTTCTGGCTCCTTCGGTTTGGGAGCTGTTGCTGCAGTTGGGCATGTTGGCCGGAGAGTGCTTCTCGGGCCGCGAACTGTAACCTTGCAGGTACCTCTCAGGTATCCATGCCCAACGAAAGCCCCCAGACCCAAATTGAGAGGGGCTGCTTGGGGGCCCCCTGGGGGCCCTTCAGGCCAGCTAGGTCTTTGGGTCCTGGCTCCTTCGCTTTGGGAGCTGTTGCTGCAGTTGGGCATGTTGGCCGGAGAGTGCTTCTCGGGCCGCGAACTGCAACCTTGCATGAATCTCCCAGGTTCCCGGCCCAACGAAAGCCCCCAGACCCAAATTGAGAGGGGCTGCTTGGGGGCCCCCTGGGGGCCCTTCAGGCCAGCTAGGTCTTTGTGTCCTGGCTCCTTCGGTTTGGGAGCTGTTGCTGCAGTTGGGCATGTTGGCCGGAGAGTGCTTCTCGGGCCGCGAACTGCAACCTTGCATGAATCTCCCAGGTTCCCGGCCCAACGAAAGCCCCCAGACCCAAATGGAGAGGGGCTGCTTGGGGGCCCCCTGGGGGCCCTTCAGGCCAGCTAGGTCTTTGTGTCCTGGCTCCTTCGGTTTGGGAGCTGTTGCTGCAGTTGGGCATGTTGGCCGGAGAGTGCTTCTCGGGCCGCGAACTGCAACCTTGAAGGAATCTCCCAGGTTCCCGGCCCAACGAAAGCCCCCAGACCCAAATGGAGAGGGGCTGCTTGGGAGCCCCCTGGGGGTCCTTCAGGCCAGCTAGGTCTTTGGGTCCTGGCTCCTTCGCTTTGGGAGCTGTTGCTGCAGTTGGGCATGTTGGCCGGAGAGTGCTTCTCGGGCCGCGAACTGTAACCTTGCAGGTACCTCTCAGGTATCCATGCCCAACGAAAGCCCCCAGACCCAAATTGAGAGGGGCTGCTTGGGGGTCCCCTGGGGGCCCTTCAGGCCAGCTAGGTCTTTGGGTCCTGGCTCCTTCGCTTTGGGAGCTGTTGCTGCAGTTGGGCATGTTGGCCGGAGAGTGCTTCTCGGGCCGCGAACTGCAACCTTGCATGAATCTCCCAGGTTCCCGGCCCAACGAAAGCCCCCAGACCCAAATGGAGAGGGGCTGCTTGGGGGCCCCCTGGGGGTCCTTCAGGCCAGCTAGGTCTTTGGGTCCTGGCTCCTTCGCTTTGGGAGCTGTTGCTGCAGTTGGGCATGTTGGCCGGAGAGTGCTTCTCGGGCCGCGAACTGTAACCTTGCAGGTACCTCTCAGGTATCCATGCCCAACGAAAGCCCCCAGACCCAAATTGAGAGGGGCTGCTTGGGGGCCCCCTGGGGGCCCTTCAGGCCAGCTAGGTCTTTGGGTCCTGGCTCCTTCGCTTTGGGAGCTGTTGCTGCAGTTGGGCATGTTGGCCGGAGAGTGCTTCTCGGGCCGCGAACTGCAACCTTGCAGGATTCTCCCAGGTTCCCGGCCCAACGAAAGCCCCCAGACCCAAATGGAGAGGGGCAGCTTGGGGCCCCCCTGGGGGCCCTTCAGGCCAGCTAGGTCTTTGGGTCCTGGCTCCTTCGGTTTGGGAGCTGTTGCTGCAGTTGGGCATGTTGGCCGGAGAGTGCTTCTCGGGCCGCGAACTGCAACCTTGCAGGAATCTCCCAGGTTCCATGCCCAACGAAAGCCCCCAGACCCAAATTGAGAGGGGCTGCTTGGGGGCCCCCTGGGGGCCCTTCAGGCCAGCTAGGTCTTTGGGTCCTGGCTCCTTCGGTTTGGGAGCTGTTGCTGCAGTTGGGCATGTTGGCCGGAGAGTGCTTCTCGGGCCGCGAACTGCAACTTTGCATGCATCTCCCAGGTTCCCGGCCCAACGAAAGCCCCCAGACCCAAATTGAGAGGGGCTGCTTGGGGGCCCCCTGGGGGCCCTTCAGGCCAGCTAGGTCTTTGGGTCCTGGCTCCTTCGGTTTGGGAGCTGTTGCTGCAGTTGGGCATGTTGGCCGGAGAGTGCTTCTCGGGCCGCGAACTGTAACCTTGCAGGTACCTCTCAGGTATCCATGCCCAACGAAAGCCCCCAGACCCAAATTGAGAGGGGCTGCTTGGGGGCCCCCTGGGGGCCCTTCAGGCCAGCTAGGTCTTTGGGTCCTGGCTCCTTCGCTTTGGGAGCTGTTGCTGCAGTTGGGCATGTTGGCCGGAGAGTGCTTCTCGGGCCGCGAACTGCAACCTTGCATGAATCTCCCAGGTTCCCGGCCCAACGAAAGCCCCCAGACCCAAATTGAGAGGGGCTGCTTGGGGGCCCCCTGGGGGCCCTTCAGGCCAGCTAGGTCTTTGTGTCCTGGCTCCTTCGGTTTGGGAGCTGTTGCTGCAGTTGGGCATGTTGGCCGGAGAGTGCTTCTCGGGCCTCGAACTGCAACCTTGCAGGATTCTCCCAGGTTCCATGCCCAACGAAAGCCCCCAGACCCAAATTGAGAGGGGCTGCTTGGGGGCCCCCTGGGGGCCCTTCAGGCCAGCTAGGTCTTTGGGTCCTGGCTCCTTCGCTTTGGGAGCTGTTGCTGCAGTTGAGCATGTTGGCCGGAGAGTGCTTCTCGGGCCGCGAACTGCAACCTTGCAGGTACCTCTCAGGTATCCATGCCCAACGAAAGCCCCCAGACCCAAATTGAGAGGGGCTGCTTGGGGGCCCCCTGGGGGCCCTTCAGGCCAGCTAGGTCTTTGGGTCCTGGCTCCTTCGGTTTGGGAGCTGTTGCTGCAGTTGGGCATGTTGGCCGGAGAGTGCTTCTCGGGCCGCGAACTGCAACCTTGCATGAATCTCCCAGGTTCCCGGCCCAACGAAAGCCCCAGACCCAAATTGAGAGGGGCTGCTTGGGGGCCCCCTGGGGGCCCTTCAGGCCAGCTAGGTCTTTGTGTCCTGGCTCCTTCGGTTTGGGAGCTGTTGCTGCAGTTGGGCATGTTGGCCGGAGAGTGCTTCTCGGGCCGCGAACTGCAACCTTCCAGGTACCTCCAAGATTCCCGGCCCAACTAAAGCCCCCAGACCTAAATGGAGAGGGGCTGCTTGGGGGACCCATGGGGGCCCTTCAGGCCAGCTAGGTCTTTGGGTCCTGGCTCCTTCGGTTTGGGAGCTGTTGCTGCAGTTGGGCATGTTGGCCGGAGAGTGCTTCTCGGGCCGCGAACTGCAACCTTGCTGGTATCTCCCAGGTTCTCAGCATAAAGAAAGCCCCCAGACCCAAATTGAGAGGGGCTGCTTGGGGGTCCCCTGGGGGCCCTTCAGGCCAGCTAGGTCTTTGGGTCCTGGCTCCTTCGCTTTGGGAGCTGTTGCTGCAGTTGGGCATGTTGGCCGGAGAGTGCTTCTCGGGCCGCGAACTGCAACCTTGAAGGAATCTCCCAGGTTCCCGGCCCAACTAAAGCCCCCAGACCCAAATGGAGAGGGGCTGCTTGGGAGCCCCCTGGGGGTCCTTCAGGCCAGCTAGGTCTTTGGGTCCTGGCTCCTTCGCTTTGGGAGCTGTTGCTGCAGTTGGGCATGTTGGCCGGAGAGTGCTTCTCGGGCCGCGAACTGTAACCTTGCAGGTACCTCTCAGGTATCCATGCCCAACGAAAGCCCCCAGACCCAAATTGAGAGGGGCTGCTTGGGGGTCCCCTGGGGGCCCTTCAGGCCAGCTAGGTCTTTGGGTCCTGGCTCCTTCGCTTTGGGAGCTGTTGCTGCAGTTGGGCATGTTGGCCGGAGAGTGCTTCTCGGGCCGCGAACTGCAACCTTGAAGGAATCTCCCAGGTTCCCGGCCCAACGAAAGCCCCCAGACCCAAATGGAGAGGGGCTGCTTGGGGGCCCCCTGGGGGTCCTTCAGGCCAGCTAGGTCTTTGGGTCCTGGCTCCTTCGCTTTGGGAGCTGTTGCTGCAGTTGGGCATGTTGGCCGGAGAGTGCTTCTCGGGCCGCGAACTGTAACCTTGCAGGTACCTCTCAGGTATCCATGCCCAACGAAAGCCCCCAGACCCAAATTGAGAGGGGCTGCTTGGGGGCCCCCTGGGGGCCCTTCAGGCCAGCTAGGTCTTTGGGTCCTGGCTCCTTCGCTTTGGGAGCTGTTGCTGCAGTTGGGCATGTTGGCCGGAGAGTGCTTCTCGGGCCGCGAACTGCAACCTTGCAGGATTCTCCCAGGTTCCCGGCCCAACGAAAGCCCCCAGACCCAAATGGAGAGGGGCTGCTTGGGGCCCCCCTGGGGGCCCTTCAGGCCAGCTAGGTCTTTGGGTCCTGGCTCCTTCGGTTTGGGAGCTGTTGCTGCAGTTGGGCATGTTGGCCGGAGAGTGCTTCTCGGGCCGCGAACTGCAACCTTGCAGGAATCTCCCAGGTTCCATGCCCAACGAAAGCCCCCAGACCCAAATTGAGAGGGGCTGCTTGGGGGCCCCCTGGGGGCCCTTCAGGCCAGCTAGGTCTTTGGGTCCTGGCTCCTTCGGTTTGGGAGCTGTTGCTGCAGTTGGGCATGTTGGCCGGAGAGTGCTTCTCGGGCCGCGAACTGCAACTTTGCATGCATCTCCCAGGTTCCCGGCCCAACGAAAGCCCCCAGACCCAAATTGAGAGGGGCTGCTTGGGGGCCCCCTGGGGGCCCTTCAGGCCAGCTAGGTCTTTGGGTCCTGGCTCCTTCGGTTTGGGAGCTGTTGCTGCAGTTGGGCATGTTGGCCGGAGAGTGCTTCTCGGGCCGCGAACTGTAACCTTGCAGGTACCTCTCAGGTATCCATGCCCAACGAAAGCCCCCAGACCCAAATTGAGAGGGGCTGCTTGGGGGCCCCCTGGGGGCCCTTCAGGCCAGCTAGGTCTTTGGGTCCTGGCTCCTTCGGTTTGGGAGCTGTTGCTGCAGTTGGGCATGTTGGCCGGAGAGTGCTTCTCGGGCCGCGAACTGCAACCTTGCATGAATCTCCCAGGTTCCCGGCCCAACGAAAGCCCCCAGACCCAAATTGAGAGGGGCTGCTTGGGGGCCCCCTGGGGGCCCTTCAGGCCAGCTAGGTCTTTGTGTCCTGGCTCCTTCGGTTTGGGAGCTGTTGCTGCAGTTGGGCATGTTGGCCGGAGAGTGCTTCTCGGGCCTCGAACTGCAACCTTGCAGGATTCTCCCAGGTTCCATGCCCAACGAAAGCCCCCAGACCCAAATTGAGAGGGGCTGCTTGGGGGCCCCGTGGGGGCCCTTCAGGCCAGCTAGGTCTTTGGGTCCTGGCTCCTTCGCTTTGGGAGCTGTTGCTGCAGTTGAGCATGTTGGCCGGAGAGTGCTTCTCGGGCCGCGAACTGCAACCTTGCAGGTACCTCTCAGGTATCCATGCCCAACGAAAGCCCCCAGACCCAAATTGAGAGGGGCTGCTTGGTGGCCCCCTGGGGGCCCTTCAGGCCAGCTAGGTCTTTGGGTCCTGGCTCCTTCGGTTTGGGAGCTGTTGCTGCAGTTGGGCATGTTGGCCGGAGAGTGCTTCTTGGGCCGCGAACTGCAACCTTGCAGGATTCTCCCAGGTTCCCGGCCCAACTAAAGCCCCCAGACCCAAATTGAGAGGGGCTGCTTGGGGCCCCCCTGGGGGCCCTTCAGGCCAGCTAGGTCTTTGGGTCCTGGCTCCTTCGGTTTGGGAGCTGTTGCTGCAGTTGGGCATGTTGGCCGGAGAGTGCTTCTCGGGCCGCGAACTGCAACTTTGCATGAATCTCCCAGGTTCCCGGCCCAACGAAAGCCCCCAGACCCAAATTGAGAGGGGCTGCTTGGGGGCCCCCTGGGGGTCCTTCAGGCCAGCTAGGTCTTTGGGTCCTGGCTCCTTCGGTTTGGGAGCTGTTGCTGCAGTTGGGCATGTTGGCCGGAGAGTGCTTCTCGGGCCGCGAACTGTAACCTTGCAGGTACCTCTCAGGTATCCATGCCCAACGAAAGCCCCCAGACCCAAATTGAGAGGGGCTGCTTGGGGGCCCCCTGGGGGCCCTTCAGGCCAGCTAGGTCTTTGGGTCCTGGCTCCTTCGCTTTGGGAGCTGTTGCTGCAGTTGGGCATGTTGGCCGGAGAGTGCTTCTCGGGCCGCGAACTGCAACCTTGCTGGTACCTCCCAGGTTCCCGGCCCAACGAAAGCCCCCAGACCCAAATTGAGAGGGGCTGCTTGGGGGCCCCCTGGGGGCCCTTCAGGCCAGCTAGGTCTTTGGGTCCTGGCTCCTTCGGTTTGGGAGCTGTTGCTGCAGTTGGGCATGTTGGCCGGAGAGTGCTTCTCGGGCCGCGAACTGCAACCTTGCAGGATTCTCCCAGGTTCCCGGCCCAACGAAAGCCCCCAGACCCAAATGGAGAGGGGCTGCTTGGGGGCCCCCTGGGGGCCCTTCAGGCCAGCTAGGTCTTTGGGTCCTGGCTCCTTCGGTTTGGGAGCTGTTGCTGCAGTTGGGCATGTTGGCCGGAGAGTGCTTCTCGGGCCGCGAACTGCAACCTTGCAGGAATCTCCCAGGTTCCCGGCCCAACGAAAGCCCCCAGACCCAAATGGAGAGGGGCTGCTTGGGGGCCCCCTGGGGGCCCTTCAGGCCAGCTAGGTCTTTGGGTCCTGGCTCCTTCGGTTTGGGAGCTGTTGCTGCAGTTGGGCATGTTGGCCGGAGAGTGCTTCTCGGGCCGCGAACTGCAACTTTGCATGCATCTCCCAGGTTCCCGGCCCAACGAAAGCCCCCAGACCCAAATGGAGAGGGGCTGCTTGGGGGCCCCCTGGGGGCCCTTCAGGCCAGCTAGGTCTTTGTGTCCTGGCTCCTTCGGTTTGGGAGCTGTTGCTGCAGTTGGGCATGTTGGCCGGAGAGTGCTTCTCGGGCCTCGAACTGCAACCTTGCAGGAATCTCCCAGGTTCCATGCCCAACGAAAGCCCCCAGACCCAAATGGAGAGGGGCTGCTTGGGGGCCCCCTGGGGGCCCTTCAGGCCAGCTAGGTCTTTGGGTCCTGGCTCCTTCGCTTTGGGAGCTGTTGCTGCAGTTGGGCATGTTGGCCGGAGAGTGCTTCTCCGGCCGCGAACTGCAACATTGCTGGTACCTCCCAGGTTCCCGGCCCAACTAAAGCCCCCAGACCCAAATGGAGAGGAGCTCCTTGGGGGCCCCATGGGGGCCCTTCAGGCCAGCTAGGTCTTTGGGTCCTGGCTCCTTCTCTTTGGGAGCTGTTGCTGCAGTTGAGCATGTTGGCCGGAGAGTGCTTCTCGGGCCGCGAACTGCAACCTTGCAGGTACCTCTCAGGTATCCATGCCCAACGAAAGCCCCCAGACCCAAATGGAGAGGGGCTGCTTGGGGGCCCCCTGGGGGCCCTTCAGGCCAGCTAGGTCTTTGGGTCCTGGCTCCTTCGGTTTGGGAGCTGTTGCTGCAGTTGGGCATGTTGGCCGGAGAGTGCTTCTTGGGCCGCGAACTGCAACCTTGCAGGATTCTCCCAGGTTCCCGGCCCAACGAAAGCCCCCAGACCCAAATTGAGAGGGGCTGCTTGGGGTCCCCCTGGGGGCCCTTCAGGCCAGCTAGGTCTTTGGGTCCTGGCTCCTTCGGTTTGGGAGCTGTTGCTGCAGTTGGGCATGTTGGCCGGAGAGTGCTTCTCGGGCCGCGAACTGCAACCTTGCAGGAATCTCCCAGGTTCCATGCCCAACGAAAGCCCCCAGACCCAAATTGAGAGGGGCTGCTTGGGGGCCCCCTGGGGGCCCTTCAGGCCAGCTAGGTCTTTGGGTCCTGGCTCCTTCGGTTTGGGAGCTGTTGCTGCAGTTGAGCATGTTGGCCGGAGAGTGCTTCTCGGGCCGCGAACTGTAACCTTGCAGGTACCTCTCAGGTATACATGCCCAACGAAAGCCCCCAGACCCAAATTGAGAGGGGCTGCTTGGTGGCCCCCTGGGGGCCCTTCAGGCCAGCTAGGTCTTTGTGTCCTGGCTCCTTCGCTTTGGGAGCTGTTGCTGCAGTTGGGCATGTTGGCCGGAGAGTGCTTCTCGGGCCGCGAACTGCAACCTTGCAGGATTCTCCCAGGTTCCATGCCCAACGAAAGCCCCCAGACCCAAATGGAGAGGGGCTGCTTGGGGGCCCCCTGGGGGCCCTTCAGGCCAGCTAGGTCTTTGGGTCCTGGCTCCTTCGCTTTGGGAGCTGTTGCTGCAGTTGGGCATGTTGGCCGGAGAGTGCTTCTCGGGCCGCGAACTGCAACCTTGCAGGATTCTCCCAGGTTCCCGGCCCAACGAAAGCCCCCAGACCCAAATTGAGAGGGGCTGCTTGGGGGCCCCCTGGGGGCCCTTCAGGCCAGCTAGGTCTTTGGGTCCTGGCTCCTTCGCTTTGGGAGCTGTTGCTGCAGTTGGGCATGTTGGCCGGAGAGTGCTTCTCGGGCCGCGAACTGCAACCTTGCAGGAATCTCCAAGGTTCCATGCCCAACGAAAGCCCCCAGACCCAAATGGAGAGGGGCTGCTTGGTGGCCCCCTGGGGGCCCTTCAGGCCAGCTAGGTCTTTGGGTCCTGGCTCCTTCGCTTTGGGAGCTGTTGCTGCAGTTGGGCATGTTGGCCGGAGAGTGCTTCTCGGGCCGCGAACTGCAACCTTGCATGAATCTCCCAGGTTCCCGGCCCAACGAAAGCCCCCAGACCCAAATTGAGAGGGGCTGCTTGGGGGCCCCCTGGGGGCCCTTCAGGCCAGCTAGGTCTTTGGGTTCTGGCTCCTTCGGTTTGGGAGCTGTTGCTGCAGTTGGGCATGTTGGCCGGAGAGTGCTTCTCGGGCCGCGAACTGTAACCTTGCAGGTACCTCTCAGGTATCCATGCCCAACGAAAGCCCCCAGACCCAAATTGAGAGGGGCTGCTTGGGGGCCCCCTGGGGGCCCTTCAGGCCAGCTAGGTCTTTGGGTCCTGGCTCCTTCGCTTTGGGAGCTGTTGCTGCAGTTGGGCATGTTGGCCGGAGAGTGCTTCTCGGGCCGCGAACTGCAACCTTGCATGAATCTCCCAGGTTCCCGGCCCAACGAAAGCCCCCAGACCCAAATTGAGAGGGGCTGCTTGGGGGCCCCCTGGGGGCCCTTCAGGCCAGCTAGGTCTTTGGGTCCTGGCTCCTTCGGTTTGGGAGCTGTTGCTGCAGTTGGGCATGTTGGCCGGAGAGTGCTTCTCGGGCCTCGAACTGCAACCTTGCAGGAATCTCCCAGGTTCCATGCCCAACGAAAGCCCCCAGACCCAAATAGAGAGGGGCTGCTTGGGGGCCCCCTGGGGGCCCTTCAGGCCAGCTAGGTCTTTGGGTCCTGGCTCCTTCGCTTTGGGAGCTATTGCTGCAGTTGGGCATGTTGGCCGGAGAGTGCTTCTCCGGCCGCGAACTGCAACCTTGTTGGTACCTCCCAGGTTCCCGGCCCAACTAAAGCCCCCAGACCCAAATGGAGAGGAGCTCCTTGGGGGCCCCATGGGGGCCCTTCAGGCCAGCTAGGTCCTTTGGGGTCCTGGCTCCTTCGGTTTGGGAGCTGTTGCTGCAGTTGAGCATGTTGGCCGGAGAGTGCTTCTCGGGCCGCGAAACTGCAAACCTTGCAGGTACCTCTCAGGTATCCATGCCCAACGAAAGCCCCCAGACCCAAATTGAGAGGGGCTGCTTGGGGGCCCCCTGGGGGCCCTTCAGGCCAGCTAGGTCTTTGGGTCCTGGCTCCTTCGGTTTGGGAGCTGTTGCTGCAGTTGGGAATGTTGGCCGGAGAGTGCTTCTCGGGCCGCGAACTGCAACCTTGCGGGATTCTCCCAGGTTCCCGGCCCAAGGAAAGCCCCCAGACCCAAATTGAGAGGGGCTGCTTGGGGGCCCCCTGGGGGCCCTTCAGGCCAGCTAGTCTTTGGGTCCTGGCTCCTTCGGTTTGGGAGCTGTTGCTGCAGTTGGGCATGTTGGCCGGAGAGTGCTTCTCGGGCCGCGAACTGTAACCTTGCAGGTACCTCTCAGGTATCCATGCCCAACGAAAGCCCCCAGACCCAAATTGAGAGGGGCTGCTTGGTGGCCCCCTGGGGGCCCTTCAGGCCAGCTAGGTCTTTGGGTCCTGGCTCCTTCGGTTTGGGAGCTGTTGCTGCAGTTGGGCATGTTGGCCGGAGAGTGCTTCTCGGGCCGCGAACTGTAACCTTGCAGGTACCTCTCAGGTATCCATGCCCAACGAAAGCCCCCAGACCCAAATTGAGAGGGGCTGCTTGGTGGCCCCCTGGGGGCCCTTCAGGCCAGCTAGGTCTTTGGGTCCTGGCTCCTTCGCTTTGGGAGCTGTTGCTGCAGTTGGGCATGTTGGCCGGAGAGTGCTTCTCGGGCCGCGAACTGCAACCTTGCAGGTACCTCTCAGTTATCCATGCCCAACGAAAGCCCCCAGACCCAAATGGAGAGGGGCTGCTTGGGGGCCCCCTGGGGGCCCTTCAGGCCAGCTAGGTCTTTGGGTCCTGGCTCCTTCGCTTTGGGAGCTGTTGCTGCAGTTGGGCATGTTGGCCGGAGAGTGCTTCTCGGGCCGCGAACTGCAACTTTGCATGCATCTCCCAGGTTCCCGGCCCAACGAAAGCCCCCAGACCCAAATTGAGAGGGGCTGCTTGGGGGCCCCCTGGGGGCCCTTCAGGCCAGCTAGGTCTTTGGGTCCTGGCTCCTTCGGTTTGGGAGCTGTTGCTGCAGTTGGGCATGTTGGCCGGAGAGTGCTTCTCGGGCCGCGAACTGTAACCTTGCAGGTACCTCTCAGGTATCCATGCCCAAGGAAAGCCCCCAGACCCAAATTGAGAGGGGCTGCTTGGTGGCCCCCTGGGGGCCCTTCAGGCCAGCTAGGTCTTTGGGTCCTGGCTCCTTCGGTTTGGGAGCTGTTGCTGCAGTTGGGCATGTTGGCCGGAGAGTGCTTCTCGGGCCGCGAACTGCAACCTTGCAGGAATCTCCCAGGTTCCATGCCCAACGAAAGCCCCCAGACCCAAATTGAGAGGGGCTGCTTGGGGGCCCCCTGGGGGCCCTTCAGGCCAGCTAGGTCTTTGGGTCCTGGCTCCTTCGGTTTGGGAGCTGTTGCTGCAGTTGAGCATGTTGGCCGGAGAGTGCTTCTCGGGCCGCGAACTGTAACCTTGCAGGTACCTCTCAGGTATACATGCCCAACGAAAGCCCCCAGACCCAAATTGAGAGGGGCTGCTTGGTGGCCCCCTGGGGGCCCTTCAGGCCACCTAGCTCTTTGTGTCCTGGCTCCTTCGCTTTGGGAGCTGTTGCTGCAGTTGGGCATGTTGGCCGGAGAGTGCTTCTCGGGCCGCGAACTGCAACCTTGCATGAATCTCCCAGGTTCCCGGCCCAACGAAAGCCCCCAGACCCAAATGGAGAGGGGCTGCTTGGGGGCCCCCTGGGGGCCCTTCAGGCCAGCTATGTCTTTGGGTCCTGGCTCCTTCGCTTTGGGAGCTGTTGCTGCAGTTGGGCATGTTGGCCGGAGAGTGCTTCTCGGGCCGCGAACTGCAACCTTGCAGGATTCTCCCAGGTTCCCGGCCCAACGAAAGCCCCCAGACCCAAATTGAGAGGGGCTGCTTGGGGGCCCCCTGGGGGCCCTTCAGGCCAGCTAGGTCTTTGGGTCCTGGCTCCTTCGCTTTGGGAGCTGTTGCTGCAGTTGGGCATGTTGGCCGGAGAGTGCTTCTCGGGCCGCGAACTGCAACCTTGCAGGAATCTCCAAGGTTCCATGCCCAACGAAAGCCCCCAGACCCAAATGGAGAGGGGCTGCTTGGTGGCCCCCTGGGGGCCCTTCAGGCCAGCTAGGTCTTTGGGTCCTGGCTCCTTCGCTTTGGGAGCTGTTGCTGCAGTTGGGCATGTTGGCCGGAGAGTGCTTCTCGGGCCGCGAACTGCAACCTTGCATGAATCTCCCAGGTTCCCGGCCCAAAGAAAGCCCCCAGACCCAAATTGAGAGGGGCTGCTTGGGGGCCCCCTGGGGGCCCTTCAGGCCAGCTAGGTCTTTGGGTCCTGGCTCCTTCGCTTTGGGAGCTGTTGCTGCAGTTGGGCATGTTGGCCGGAGAGTGCTTCTCGGGCCGCGAACTGTAACCTTGCAGGTACCTCTCAGGTATCCATGCCCAACGAAAGCCCCCAGACCCAAATTGAGAGGGGCTGCTTGGGGGCCCCCTGGGGGCCCTTCAGGCCAGCTAGGTCTTTGGGTCCTGGCTCCTTCGCTTTGGGAGCTGTTGCTGCAGTTGGGCATGTTGGCCGGAGAGTGCTTCTCGGGCCGCGAACTGCAACCTTGCATGAATCTCCCAGGTTCCCGGCCCAACGAAAGCCCCCAGACCCAAATTGAGAGGGGCTGCTTGGGGGCCCCCTGGGGGCCCTTCAGGCCAGCTAGGTCTTTGGGTCCTGGCTCCTTCGCTTTGGGAGCTGTTGCTGCAGTTGGGCATGTTGGCCGGAGAGTGCTTCTCCGGCCGCGAACTGCAACCTTGCTGGTACCTCCCAGGTTCCCGGCCCAACTAAAGCCCCCAGACCCAAATGGCGAGGAGCTCCTTGGGGGCCCCATGGGGGCCCTTCAGGCCAGCTAGGTCTTTGGGTCCTGGCTCCTTCGGTTTGGGAGCTGTTGCTGCAGTTGAGCATGTTGGCCGGAGAGTGCTTCTCGGGCCGCGAACTGCAACCTTGCAGGTACCTCTCAGGTATCCATGCCCAACGAAAGCCCCCAGACCCAAATTGAGAGGGGCTGCTTGGGGGCCCCCTGGGGGCCCTTCAGGCCAGCTAGGTCTTTGTGTCCTGGCTCCTTCGGTTTGGGAGCTGTTGCTGCAGTTGGGCATGTTGGCCGGAGAGTGCTTCTCGGGCCGCGAACTGCAACCTTGCAGGATTCTCCCAGGTTCCCGGCCCAAGGAAAGCCCCCAGACCCAAATTGAGAGGGGCTGCTTGGGGGCCCCCTGGGGGCCCTTCAGGCCAGCTAGGTCTTTGGGTCCTGGCTCCTTCGGTTTGGGAGCTGTTGCTGCAGTTGGGCATGTTGGCCGGAGAGTGCTTCTCGGGCCGCGAACTGTAACCTTGCAGGTACCTCTCAGGTATCCATGCCCAACGAAAGCCCCCAGACCCAAATTGAGAGGGGCTGCTTGGTGGCCCCCTGGGGGCCCTTCAGGCCAGCTAGGTCTTTGGGTCCTGGCTCCTTCGGTTTGGGAGCTGTTGCTGCAGTTGGGCATGTTGGCCGGAGAGTGCTTCTCGGGCCGCGAACTGCAACCTTGCAGGTACCTCTCAGGTATCCATGCCCAACGAAAGCCCCCAGACCCAAATTGAGAGGGGCTGCTTGGTGGCCCCATGGGGGCCCTTCAGGCCAGCTAGGTCTTTGTGTCCTGGCTCCTTCGCTTTGGGAGCTGTTGCTGCAGTTGGGCATGTTGGCCGGAGAGTGCTTCTCGGGCCGCGAACTGCAACCTTGCAGGATTCTCCCAGGTTCCCGGCCCAACGAAAGCCCCCAGACCTAAATGGAGAGGGGCTGCTTGGGGGCCCCCTGGGGGCCCTTCAGGCCAGCTAGGTCTTTGGGTCCTGGCTCCTTCGCTTTGGGAGCTGTTGCTGCAGTTGGGCATGTTGGCCGGAGAGTGCTTCTCGGGCCGCGAACTGCAACCTTGCAGGTACCTCTCAGGTATCCATGCCCAACGAAAGCCCCCAGACCCAAATGGAGAGGGGCTGCTTGGTGGCCCCCCTGGGGGCCCTTCAGGCCAGCTAGGTCTTTGGGTCCTGGCTCCTTCGCTTTGGGAGCTGTTGCTGCAGTTGGGCATGTTGGCCGGAGAGTGCTTCTCGGGCCGCGAACTGCAACCTTGCAGGAATCTCCCAGGTTCCCGGCCCAACGAAAGCCCCCAGACCCAAATTGAGAGGGGCTGCTTGGGGGCCCCCTGGGGGCCCTTCAGGCCAGCTAGGTCTTTGGGTCCTGGCTTCTTCGCTTTGGGAGCTGTTGCTGCAGTTGGGCATGTTGGTCAGAGAGTGCTTCTCGGGCCGCGAACTGCAACCTTGCATGAATCTCCCAGGTTCCCGGCCCAACGAAAGCCCCCAGACCCAAATTGAGAGGGGCTGCTTGGGGGCCCCCTGGGGGCCCTTCAGGCCAGCTAGGTCTTTGTGTCCTGGCTCCTTCGGTTTGGGAGCTGTTGCTGCAGTTGGGCATGTTGGCCGGAGAGTGCTTCTCGGGCCTCGAACTACAAACTTGCAGGAATCTCCCAGGTTCCATGCCCAACGAAAGCCCCCAGACGCAAATTGAGAGGGGCTGCTTGGGGGCCCCCTGGGGGCCCTTCAGGCCAGCTAGGTCTTTGGGTCCTGGCTCCTTCGGTTTGGGAGCTGTTGCTGCAGTTGGGCATGTTGGCCGGAGAGTGCTTCTCGGGCCTCGAACTGCAACCTTGCAGGATTCTCCCAGGTTCCCGGCCCAACGAAAGCCCCCAGACCCAAATTGAGAGGGGCTGCTTGGGGGCCCCCTGGGGGCCCTTCAGGCCAGCTAGGTCTTTGGGTCCTGGCTCCTTCGGTTTGGGAGCTGTTGCTGCAGTTGGGCATGTTGGCCGGAGAGTGCTTCTCGGGCCGCGAACTGCAACCTTGCAGGATTCTCCCAGGTTCCCGGCCCAACGAAAGCCCCCAGACCCAAATTGAGAGGGGCTGCTTGGGGGCCCCCTGGGGGCCCTTCAGGCCAGCTAGGTCTTTGGGTCCTGGCTCCTTCGGTTTGGGAGCTGTTGCTGCAGTTGGGCATGTTGGCCGGAGAGTGCTTCTCGGGCCGCGAACTGCAACCTTGCAGGATTCTCCCAGGTTCCCGGCCCAACGAAAGCCCCCAGACCCAAATGGAGAGGGGCTGCTTGGGGGCCCCCTGGGGGCCCTTCAGGCCAGCTAGGTCTTTGGGTCCTGGCTCCTTCGGTTTGGGAGCTGTTGCTGCAGTTGGGCATGTTGGCCGGAGAGTGCTTCTCGGGCCGCGAACTGCAACCTTGCTGGTACCTCTCAGGTATACATGCCCAACGAAAGCCCCCAGACCCAAATGGAGAGGGGCTGCTTGGGGGCCCCCTAGGGGCCCTTCAGGCCAGCTAGGTCTTTGGGTCCTGGCTCCTTCGCTTTGGGAGCTGTTGCTGCAGTTGGGCATGTTGGCCGGAGAGTGCTTCTCGGGCCGCGAACTGCAACCTTGCAGGAATCTCCCAGGTTCCCGGCCCAACGAAAGCCCCCAGACCCAAATGGAGAGGTGCTGCTTGGGGGCCCCCTGGGGGCCCTTCAGGCCAGCTAGGTCTTTGGGTCCTGGCTCCTTCGGTTTGGGAGCTGTTGTTGACGTTGGGCATGTTGGCCGGAGAGTGCTTCTCGGGCCTCGAACTGCAACCTTGCAGGAATCTATCAGGTTCCCGGCCCAACAAAAGCCCCCAGACCCAAATTGAGAGGGGCTGCTTGGGGGCCCCCTGGGGGCCCTTCAGGCCAGCTAGGTCTTTGGGTCCTGGCTCCTTCGCTTTGGGAGCTGTTGCTGCAGTTGGGCATGTTGGCCGGAGAGTGCTTCTCGGGCCGCGAACTGCAACCTTGCAGGATTCTCCCAGGTTCCCGGCCCAATGAAAGCCCCCAGACCCAAATGGAGAGGGGCTGCTTGGGGGCCCCCTGGGGGCCCTTCAGGCCAGCTAGGTCTTTGGGTCCTGGCTCCTTCGGTTTGGGAGCTGTTGCTGCAGTTGGGCATGTTGGCCGGAGAGTGCTTCTCGGGCCGCGAACTGCAACCTTGCAGGATTCTCCCAGGTTCCCGGCCCAACGAAAGCCCCCAGACCCAAATTGAGAGGGGCTGCTTGGGGGCCCCCTGGGGGCCCTTCAGGCCAGCTAGGTCTTTGGGTCCTGGCTCCTTCGGTTTGGGAGCTGTTGCTGCAGTTGGGCATGTTGGCCGGAGAGTGCTTCTCGGGCCGCGAACTGCAACCTTGCAGGTACCTCTCAGGTATCCATGCCCAACGAAAGCCCCCAGACCCAAATTGAGAGGGGCTGCTTGGGGGCCCCCTGGGGGCCCTTCAGGCCAGCTAGGTCTTTGGGTCCTGGCTCCTTCGCTTTGGGAGCTGTTGCTGCAGTTGGGCATGTTGGCCGGAGAGTGCTTCTCGGGCCGCGAACTGCAACCTTGCATGAATCTCCCAGGTTCCCGGCCCAACGAAAGCCCCCAGACCCAAATTGAGAGGGGCTGCTTGGGGGCCCCCTGGGGGCCCTTCAGGCCAGCTAGGTCTTTGGGTCCTGGCTCCTTCGGTTTGGGAGCTGTTGCTGCAGTTGGGCATGTTGGCCGGAGAGTGCTTCTCGGGCCGCGAACTGCAACCTTGCAGGTACCTCTCAGGTACCCATGCCCAACAAAAGCCCCCAGACCCAAATGGAGAGGGGCTGCTTGGTGGCCCCCTGGGGGCCCTTCAGGCCAGCTAGGTCTTTGGGTCCTGGCTCCTTCGGTTTGGGAGCTGTTGCTGCAGTTGGGCATGTTGGCCGGAGAGTGCTTCTCGGGCCGCGAACTGCAACCTTGCAGGATTCTCCCAGGTTCCCGGCCCAACGAAAGCCCCCAGACCCAAATGGAGAGGGGCTGCTTGGGGGCCCCCTGGGGGCCCTTCAGGCCAGCTAGGTCTTTTGGTCCTGGCTCCTTCGGTTTGGGAGCTGTTGCTGCAGTTGGGCATGTTGGCCGGAGAGTGCTTCTCGGGCCTCGAACTGCAACCTTGCAGGAATCTCCCAGGTTCCATGCCCAACGAAAGCCCCCAGACCCAAATTGAGAGGGGCTGCTTGGGGGCCCCCTGGGGGCCCTTCAGGCCAGCTAGGTCTTTGGGTCCTGGCTCCTTCGCTTTGGGAGCTGTTGCTGCAGTTGGGCATGTTGGCCGGAGAGTGCTTCTCGGGCCGCGAACTGCAACCTTGCAGGAATCTCCCAGGTTCCCGGCCCAACGAAAGCCCCCAGACCCAAATTGAGAGGGGCTGCTTGGGGGCCCCCTGGGGGCCCTTCAGGCCAGCTAGGTCTTTGGGTCCTGGCTCCTTCGCTTTGGGAGCTGTTGCTGCAGTTGGGCATGTTGGCCGGAGAGTGCTTCTCGGGCCGCGAACTGTAACCTTGCAGGTACCTCTCAGGTATCCATGCCCAACGAAAGCCCCCAGACCCAAATTGAGAGGGGCTGCTTGGGGGCCCCCTGGGGGCCCTTCAGGCCAGCTAGGTCTTTGGGTCCTGGCTCCTTCGCTTTGGGAGCTGTTGCTGCAGTTGGGCATGTTGGCCGGAGAGTGCTTCTCGGGCCGCGAACTGCAACCTTGCATGAATCTCCCAGGTTCCCGGCCCAACGAAAGCCCCCAGACCCAAATTGAGAGGGGCTGCTTGGGGGCCCCCTGGGGGCCCTTCAGGCCAGCTAGGTCTTTGTGTCCTGGCTCCTTCGCTTTGGGAGCTGTTGCTGCAGTTGGGCATGTTGGCCGGAGAGTGCTTCTCGGGCCGCGAACTGCAACCTTGCAGGAATCTCCCAGGTTCCATGCCCAACAAAAGCCCCCAGACCCAAATGGAGAGGGGCTGCTTGGGGGCCTCCTGGGGGCCCTTCAGGCCAGCTAGGTCTTTGTGTCCTGGCTCCTTCGCTTTGGGAGCTGTTGCTGCAGTTGGGCATGTTGGCCGGAGAGTGCTTCTCGGGCCGCGAACTGCAACATTGCTGGTACCTCCCAGGTTCCCGGCCCAACTAAAGCCCCCAGACCCAAATGGAGAGGAGCTCCTTGGGGGCCCCATGGGGGCCCTTCAGGCCAGCTAGGTCTTTGGGTCCTGGCTCCTTCGCTTTGGGAGCTGTTGCTGCAGTTGGGCATGTTGGCCGGAGAGTGCTTCTCGGGCCGCGAACTGCAACTTTGCATGCATCTCCCAGGTTCCCGGCCCAACGAAAGCCCCCAGACCCAAATTGAGAGGGGCTGCTTGGGGGCCCCCTGGGGGTCCTTCAGGCCAGCTAGGTCTTTGGGTCCTGGCTCCTTCGGTTTGGGAGCTGTTGCTGCAGTTGGGCATGTTGGCCGGAGAGTGCTTCTCGGGCCGCGAACTGTAACCTTGCAGGTACCTCTCAGGTATCCATGCCCAACGAAAGCCCCCAGACCCAAATTGAGAGGGGCTGCTTGGGGGCCCCCTGGGGGCCCTTCAGGCCAGCTAGGTCTTTGGGTCCTGGCTCCTTCGGTTTGGGAGCTGTTGCTGCAGTTGGGCATGTTGGCCGGAGAGTGCTTCTCGGGCCGCGAACTGCAACCTTGCAGGATTCTCCCAGGTTCCCGGCCCAACGAAAGCCCCCAGACCCAAATTGAGAGGGGCTGCTTGGGGGCCCCCTGGGGGCCCTTCAGGCCAGCTAGGTCTTTGGGTCCTGGCTCCTTCGGTTTGGGAGCTGTTGCTGCAGTTGGGCATGTTGGCCGGAGAGTGCTTCTCGGGCCGCGAACTGCAACCTTGCAGGATTCTCCCAGGTTCCCGGCCCAACGAAAGCCCCCAGACCCAAATGGAGAGGGGCTGCTTGGGGCCCCCCTGGGGGCCCTTCAGGCCAGCTAGGTCTTTGGGTCCTGGCTCCTTCGGTTTGGGAGCTGTTGCTGCAGTTGGGCATGTTGGCCGGAGAGTGCTTCTCGGGCCTCGAACTGCAACCTTGCAGGAATCTCCCAGGTTCCCGGCCCAACGAAAGCCCCCAGACCCAAATTGAGAGGTGCTGCTTGGGGGCCCCCTGGGGGCCCTTCAGGCCAGCTAGGTCTTTGGGTCCTGGCTCCTTCGGTTTGGGAGCTGTTGCTGCAGTTGGGCATGTTGGCCGGAGAGTGCTTCTCGGGCCGCGAACTGCAACTTTGCATGCATCTCCCAGGTTCCCGGCCCAACGAAAGCCCCCAGACCCAAATTGAGAGGGGCTGCTTGGGGGCCCCCTGGGGGCCCTTCAGGCCACCTAGGTCTTTGGGTCCTGGCTCCTTCGGTTTGGGAGCTGTTGCTGCAGTTGGGCATGTTGGCCGGAGAGTGCTTCTCGGGCCGCGAACTGTAACCTTGCAGGTACCTCTCAGGTATCCATGCCCAACGAAAGCCCCCAGACCCAAATTGAGAGGGGCTGCTTGGGGGCCCCCTGGGGGCCCTTCAGGCCAGCTAGGTCTTTGGGTCCTGGCTCCTTCGCTTTGGGAGCTGTTGCTGCAGTTGGGCATGTTGGCCGGAGAGTGCTTCTCGGGCCGCGAACTGCAACCTTGCATGAATCTCCCAGGTTCCCGGCCCAACGAAAGCCCCCAGACCCAAATTGAGAGGGGCTGCTTGGTGGCCCCCTGGGGGCCCTTCAGGCCAGCTAGGTCTTTGGGTCCTGGCTCCTTCGCTTTGGGAGCTGTTGCTGCAGTTGGGCATGTTGGCCGGAGAGTGCTTCTCGGGCCGCGAACTGCAACCTTGCAGGATTCTCCCAGGTTCCCGGCCCAACGAAAGCCCCCAGACCCAAATGGAGAGGGGCTGCTTGGGGCCCCCCTGGGGGCCCTTCAGGCCAGCTAGGTCTTTGGGTCCTGGCTCCTTCGGTTTGGGAGCTGTTGCTGCAGTTGGGCATGTTGGCCGGAGAGTGCTTCTCGGGCCTCGAACTGCAACCTTGCAGGAATCTCCCAGGTTCCCGGCCCAACGAAAGCCCCCAGACCCAAATTGAGAGGGGCTGCTTGGGGGCCCCCTGGGGGCCCTTCAGGCCACCTAGGTCTTTGGGTCCTGGCTCCTTCGCTTTGGGAGCTGTTGCTGCAGTTGAGCATGTTGGCCCGAGAGTGCTTCTCGGGCCGCGAACTGTAACCTTGCAGGTACCTCTCAGGTATCCATGCCCAACGAAAGCCCCCAGACCCAAATTGAGAGGGGCTGCTTGGGGGCCCCCTGGGGGCCCTTCAGGCCAGCTAGGTCTTTGGGTCCTGGCTCCTTCGCTTTGGGAGCTGTTGCTGCAGTTGGGCATGTTGGCCGGAGAGTGCTTCTCGGGCCGCGAACTGCAACCTTGCATGAATCTCCCAGGTTCCCGGCCCAACGAAAGCCCCCAGACCCAAATTGAGAGGGGCTGCTTGGTGGCCCCCTGGGGGCCCTTCAGGCCAGCTAGGTCTTTGGGTCCTGGCTCCTTCGCTTTGGGAGCTGTTGCTGCAGTTGGGCATGTTGGCCGGAGAGTGCTTCTCCGGCCGCGAACTTCAACATTGCTGGTACCTCCCAGGTTCCCGGCCCAACTAAAGCCCCCAGACCCAAATGGAGAGGAGCTCCTTTGGGGCCCCATGGGGGCCCTTCAGGCCAGCTAGGTCTTTGGGTCCTGGCTCCTTCTCTTTGGGAGCTGTTGCTGCAGTTGAGCATGTTGGCCGGAGAGTGCTTCTCGGGCCGCGAACTGCAACCTTGCAGGTACCTCTCAGGTATCCATGCCCAACGAAAGCCCCCAGACCCAAATGGAGAGGGGCTGCTTGGGGGCCCCCTGGGGGCCCTTCAGGCCAGCTAGGTCTTTGGGTCCTGGCTCCTTCGGTTTGGGAGCTGTTGCTGCAGTTGGGCATGTTGGCCGGAGAGTGCTTCTTGGGCCGCGAACTGCAACCTTGCAGGATTCTCCCAGGTTCCCGGCCCAACGAAAGCCCCCAGACCCAAATTGAGAGGGGCTGCTTGGGGGCCCCCTGGGGGCCCTTCAGGCCAGCTAGGTCTTTGGGTCCTGGCTCCTTCGGTTTGGGAGCTGTTGCTGCAGTTGGGCATGTTGGCCGGAGAGTGCTTCTCGGGCCGCGAACTGCAACCTTGCAGGAATCTCCCAGGTTCCATGCCCAACGAAAGCCCCCAGACCCAAATGGAGAGGGGCTGCTTGGTGGCCCCCTGGGGGCCCTTCAGGCCAGCTAGGTCTTTGTGTCCTGGCTCCTTCGGTTTGGGAGCTGTTGCTGCAGTTGGGCATGTTGGCCGGAGAGTGCTTCTCGGGCCGCGAACTGCAACCTTGCTGGTATCTCCCAGGTTCTCAGCATAAAGAAAGCCCCCAGACCCAAATTGAGAGGGGCTGCTTGGGGGTCCCCTGGGGGCCCTTCAGGCCAGCTAGGTCTTTGGGTCCTGGCTCCTTCGCTTTGGGAGCTGTTGCTGCAGTTGGGCATGTTGGGCGGAGAGTGCTTCTCGGGCCGCGAACTGCAACCTTGAAGGAATCTCCCAGGTTTCCGGCCCAACGAAAGCCCCCAGACCCAAATGGAGAGGGGCTGCTTGGGGGCCCCCTGGGGGCCCTTCAGGCCAGCTAGGTCTTTGGGTCCTGGCTCCTTCGGTTTGGGAGCTGTTGCTGCAGTTGGGCATGTTGGCCGGAGAGTGCTTCTCGGGCCGCGAACTGCAACTTTGCATGCATCTCCCAGGTTCCCGGCCCAACGAAAGCCCCCAGACCCAAATTGAGAGGGGCTGCTTGGGGGCCCCCTGGGGGCCCTTCAGGCCAGCTAGGTCTTTGGGTCCTGGCTCCTTCGGTTTGGGAGCTGTTGCTGCAGTTGGGCATGTTGGCCGGAGAGTGCTTCTCGGGCCGCGAACTGTAACCTTGCAGGTACCTCTCAGGTATCCATGCCCAACGAAAGCCCCCAGACCCAAATTGAGAGGGGCTGCTTGGGGGCCCCCTGGGGGCCCTTCAGGCCAGCTAGGTCTTTGGGTCCTGGCTCCTTCGCTTTGGGAGCTGTTGCTGCAGTTGGGCATGTTGGCCGGAGAGTGCTTCTCGGGCCGCGAACTGCAACCTTGCAGAATTCTCCCAGGTTCCCGGCCCAACGAAAGCCCCCAGACCCAAATTGAGAGGGGCTGCTTGGTGGCCCCCTGGGGGCCCTTCAGGCCAGCTAGGTCTTTGGGTCCTGGCTCCTTCGCTTTGGGAGCTGTTGCTGCAGTTGAGCATGTTGGCCGGAGAGTGCTTCTCGGGCCGCGAACTGCAACCTTGCAGGTACCTCTCAGGTATCCATGCCCAACGAAAGCCCCCAGACCCAAATTGAGAGGGGCTGCTTGGTGGCCCCCTGGGGGCCCTTAAGGCCAGCTAGGTCTTTGGGTCCTGGCTCCTTCGGTTTGGGAGCTGTTGCTGCAGTTGGGCATGTTGGCCGGAGAGTGCTTCTTGGGCCGCGAACTGCAACCTTGCAGGATTCTCCCAGGTTCCCGGCCCAACGAAAGCCCCCAGACCCAAATTGAGAGGGGCTGCTTGGGGCCCCCCTGGGGGCCCTTCAGGCCAGCTAGGTCTTTGGGTCCTGGCTCCTTTGGTTTGGGAGCTGTTGCTGCAGTTGGGCATGTTGGCCGGAGAGTGCTTCTCGGGCCGCGAACTGCAACTTTGCATGAATCTCCCAGGTTCCCGGCCCAACGAAAGCCCCCAGACCCAAATTGAGAGGGGCTGCTTGGGGGCCCCCTGGGGGTCCTTCAGGCCAGCTAGGTCTTTGGGTCCTGGCTGCTTCGGTTTGGGAGCTGTTGCTGCAGTTGGGCATGTTGGCCGGAGAGTGCTTCTCGGGCCGCGAACTGTAACCTTGCAGGTACCTCTCAGGTATCCATGCCCAACGAAAGCCCCCAGACCCAAATTGAGAGGGGCTGCTTGGGGGCCCCCTGGGGGCCCTTCAGGCCAGCTAGGTCTTTGGGTCCTGGCTCCTTCGCTTTGGGAGCTGTTGCTGCAGTTGGGCATGTTGGCCGGAGAGTGCTTCTCGGGCCGCGAACTGCAACCTTGCTGGTACCTCCCAGGTTCCCGGCCCAACGAAAGCCCCCAGACCCAAATTGAGAGGGGCTGCTTGGGGGCCCCCTGGGGGCCCTTCAGGCCAGCTAGGTCTTTGGGTCCTGGCTCCTTCGGTTTGGGAGCTGTTGCTGCAGTTGGGCATGTTGGCCAGAGAGTGCTTCTCGGGCCGCGAACTGCAACCTTACAGGTACATCTCAGGTATCCATGCCCAACGAAAGCCCCCAGACCCAAATTGAGAGGGGCTGCTTGGTGGCCCCCTGGGGGCCCTTCAGGCCAGCTAGGTCTTTGGGTCCTGGCTCCTTCGGTTTGGGAGCTGTTGCTGCAGTTGGGCATGTTGGCCGGAGAGTGCTTCTTGGGCCGCGAACTGCAACCTTGCAGGATTCTCCCAGGTTCCCGGCCCAACGAAAGCCCCCAGACCCAAATGGAGAGGGGCTGCTTGGGGCCCCCCTGGGGGCCCTTCAGGCCAGCTAGGTCTTTGGGTCCTGGCTCCTTCGGTTTGGGAGCTGTTGCTGCAGTTGGGCATGTTGGCCGGAGAGTGCTTCTCGGGCCGCGAACTGCAACTTTGCATGAATCTCCCAGGTTCCCGGCCCAACGAAAGCCCCCAGACCCAAATTGAGAGGGGCTGCTTGGGGGCCCCCTGGGGGTCCTTCAGGCCAGCTAGGTCTTTGGGTCCTGGCTGCTTCGGTTTGGGAGCTGTTGCTGCAGTTGGGCATGTTGGCCGGAGAGTGCTTCTCGGGCCGCGAACTGTAACCTTGCAGGTACCTCTCAGGTATCCATGCCCAACGAAAGCCCCCAGACCCAAATTGAGAGGGGCTGCTTGGGGGCCCCCTGGGGGCCCTTCAGGCCAGCTAGGTCTTTGGGTCCTGGCTCCTTCGCTTTGGGAGCTGTTGCTGCAGTTGGGCATGTTGGCCGGAGAGTGCTTCTCGGGCCGCGAACTGCAACCTTGCTGGTATCTCCCAGGTTCTCAGCATAAAGAAAGCCCCCAGACCCAAATTGAGAGGGGCTGCTTGGGGGTCCCCTGGGGGCCCTTCAGGCCAGCTAGGTCTTTGGGTCCTGGCTCCTTCGCTTTGGGAGCTGTTGCTGCAGTTGGGCATGTTGGGCGGAGAGTGCTTCTCGGGCCGCGAACTGCAACCTTGAAGGAATCTCCCAGGTTTCCGGCCCAACGAAAGCCCCCAGACCCAAATGGAGAGGGGCTGCTTGGGGGCCCCCTGGGGGCCCTTCAGGCCAGCTAGGTCTTTGGGTCCTGGCTCCTTCGCTTTGGGAGCTGTTGCTGCAGTTGGGCATGTTGGCCGGAGAGTGCTTCTCGGGCCGCGAACTGCAACTTTGCATGCATCTCCCAGGTTCCCGGCCCAACGAAAGCCCCCAGACCCAAATTGAGAGGGGCTGCTTGGGGGCCCCCTGGGGGCCCTTCAGGCCAGCTAGGTCTTTGGGTCCTGGCTCCTTCGGTTTGGGAGCTGTTGCTGCAGTTGGGCATGTTGGCCGGAGAGTGCTTCTCGGGCCGCGAACTGTAACCTTGCAGGTACCTCTCAGGTATCCATGCCCAACGAAAGCCCCCAGACCCAAATTGAGAGGGGCTGCTTGGGGGCCCCCTGGGGGCCCTTCAGGCCAGCTAGGTCTTTGGGTCCTGGCTCCTTCGCTTTGGGAGCTGTTGCTGCAGTTGGGCATGTTGGCCGGAGAGTGCTTCTCGGGCCGCGAACTGCAACCTTGCAGAATTCTCCCAGGTTCCCGGCCCAACGAAAGCCCCCAGACCCAAATTGAGAGGGGCTGCTTGGTGGCCCCCTGGGGGCCCTTCAGGCCAGCTAGGTCTTTGGGTCCTGGCTCCTTCGCTTTGGGAGCTGTTGCTGCAGTTGAGCATGTTGGCCGGAGAGTGCTTCTCGGGCCGCGAACTGCAACCTTGCAGGTACCTCTCAGGTATCCATGCCCAACGAAAGCCCCCAGACCCAAATTGAGAGGGGCTGCTTGGTGGCCCCCTGGGGGCCCTTAAGGCCAGCTAGGTCTTTGGGTCCTGGCTCCTTCGGTTTGGGAGCTGTTGCTGCAGTTGGGCATGTTGGCCGGAGAGTGCTTCTTGGGCCGCGAACTGCAACCTTGCAGGATTCTCCCAGGTTCCCGGCCCAACGAAAGCCCCCAGACCCAAATTGAGAGGGGCTGCTTGGGGCCCCCCTGGGGGCCCTTCAGGCCAGCTAGGTCTTTGGGTCCTGGCTCCTTTGGTTTGGGAGCTGTTGCTGCAGTTGGGCATGTTGGCCGGAGAGTGCTTCTCGGGCCGCGAACTGCAACTTTGCATGAATCTCCCAGGTTCCCGGCCCAACGAAAGCCCCCAGACCCAAATTGAGAGGGGCTGCTTGGGGGCCCCCTGGGGGTCCTTCAGGCCAGCTAGGTCTTTGGGTCCTGGCTGCTTCGGTTTGGGAGCTGTTGCTGCAGTTGGGCATGTTGGCCGGAGAGTGCTTCTCGGGCCGCGAACTGTAACCTTGCAGGTACCTCTCAGGTATCCATGCCCAACGAAAGCCCCCAGACCCAAATTGAGAGGGGCTGCTTGGGGGCCCCCTGGGGGCCCTTCAGGCCAGCTAGGTCTTTGGGTCCTGGCTCCTTCGCTTTGGGAGCTGTTGCTGCAGTTGGGCATGTTGGCCGGAGAGTGCTTCTCGGGCCGCGAACTGCAACCTTGCTGGTACCTCCCAGGTTCCCGGCCCAACGAAAGCCCCCAGACCCAAATTGAGAGGGGCTGCTTGGGGGCCCCCTGGGGGCCCTTCAGGCCAGCTAGGTCTTTGGGTCCTGGCTCCTTCGGTTTGGGAGCTGTTGCTGCAGTTGGGCATGTTGGCCAGAGAGTGCTTCTCGGGCCGCGAACTGCAACCTTACAGGTACATCTCAGGTATCCATGCCCAACGAAAGCCCCCAGACCCAAATTGAGAGGGGCTGCTTGGTGGCCCCCTGGGGGCCCTTCAGGCCAGCTAGGTCTTTGGGTCCTGGCTCCTTCGGTTTGGGAGCTGTTGCTGCAGTTGGGCATGTTGGCCGGAGAGTGCTTCTTGGGCCGCGAACTGCAACCTTGCAGGATTCTCCCAGGTTCCCGGCCCAACGAAAGCCCCCAGACCCAAATGGAGAGGGGCTGCTTGGGGCCCCCCTGGGGGCCCTTCAGGCCAGCTAGGTCTTTGGGTCCTGGCTCCTTCGGTTTGGGAGCTGTTGCTGCAGTTGGGCATGTTGGCCGGAGAGTGCTTCTCGGGCCGCGAACTGCAACTTTGCATGAATCTCCCAGGTTCCCGGCCCAACGAAAGCCCCCAGACCCAAATTGAGAGGGGCTGCTTGGGGGCCCCCTGGGGGTCCTTCAGGCCAGCTAGGTCTTTGGGTCCTGGCTGCTTCGGTTTGGGAGCTGTTGCTGCAGTTGGGCATGTTGGCCGGAGAGTGCTTCTCGGGCCGCGAACTGTAACCTTGCAGGTACCTCTCAGGTATCCATGCCCAACGAAAGCCCCCAGACCCAAATTGAGAGGGGCTGCTTGGGGGCCCCCTGGGGGCCCTTCAGGCCAGCTAGGTCTTTGGGTCCTGGCTCCTTCGCTTTGGGAGCTGTTGCTGCAGTTGGGCATGTTGGCCGGAGAGTGCTTCTCGGGCCGCGAACTGCAACCTTGCATGAATCTCCCAGGTTCCCGGCCCAACGAAAGCCCCCAGACCCAAATTGAGAGGGGCTGCTTGGGGGCCCCCTGGGGGCCCTTCAGGCCAGCTAGGTCTTTGGGTCCTGTCTCCTTCGGTTTGGGAGCTGTTGCTGCAGTTGTGCATGTTGGCCGGAGAGTGCTTCTCGGGCCGCGAACTGCAACCTTGCAGGATTCTCCCAGGTTCCCGGCCCAACGAAAGCCCCCAGACCCAAATGGAGAGGGGCTGCTTGGGGCCCCCCTGGGGGCCCTTCAGGCCAGCTAGGTCTTTGGGTCCTGGCTCCTTCGGTTTGGGAGCTGTTGCTGCAGTTGGGCATGTTGGCCGGAGAGTGCTTCTCGGGCCTCGAACTGCAACCTTGCAGGAATCTCCCAGGTTCCCGGCCCAACGAAAGCCCCCAGACCCAAATTGAGAGGGGCTGCTTGGGGGCCCCCTGGGGGCCCTTCAGGCCAGCTAGGTCTTTGGGTCCTGGCTCCTTCGGTTTGGGAGCTGTTGCTGCAGTTGGGCATGTTGGCCGGAGAGTGCTTCTCGGGCCGCGAACTGCAACTTTGCATGCATCTCCCAGGTTCCCGGCCCAACGAAAGCCCCCAGACCCAAATTGAGAGGGGCTGCTTGGGGGCCCCCTGGGGGCCCTTCAGGCCACCTAGGTCTTTGGGTCCTGGCTCCTTCGGTTTGGGAGCTGTTGCTGCAGTTGGGCATGTTGGCCGGAGAGTGCTTCTCGGGCCGCGAACTGTAACCTTGCAGGTACCTCTCAGGTATCCATGCCCAACGAAAGCTCCCAGACCCAAATTGAGAGGGGCTGCTTGGTGGCCCCCTGGGGGCCCTTCAGGCCAGCTAGGTCTTTGGGTCCTGGCTCCTTCGCTTTGGGAGCTGTTGCTGCAGTTGGGCATGTTGGCCGGAGAGTGCTTCTCGGGCCGCGAACTGCAACCTTGCATGAATCTCCCAGGTTCCCGGCCCAACGAAAGCCCCCAGACCCAAATTGAGAGGGGCTGCTTGGTGGCCCCCTGGGGGCCCTTCAGGCCAGCTAGGTCTTTGGGTCCTGGCTCCTTCGGTTTGGGAGCTGTTGCTGCAGTTGGGCATGTTGGCCGGAGAGTGCTTCTCGGGCCGCGAACTGCAACCTTGCAGGAATCTCCCAGGTTCCATGCCCAACAAAAGCCCCCAGACCCAAATGGAGAGGGGCTGCTTGGGGGCCCCCTGGGGGCCCTTCAGGCCAGCTAGGTCTTTGGGTCCTGGCTCCTTCGCTTTGGGAGCTGTTGCTGCAGTTGGGCATGTTGGCCGGAGAGTGCTTCTCCGGCCGCGAACTGCAACATTGCTGGTACCTCCCAGGTTCCCGGCCCAACTAAATCCCCCAGACCCAAATGGAGAGGAGCTCCTTGGGGGCCCCCTGGGGGCCCTTCAGGCCAGCTAGGTCTTTGGGTCCTGGCTCCTTCTCTTTGGGAGCTGTTGCTGCAGTTGGGCATGTTGGCCGGAGAGTGCTTCTCGGGCCGCGAACTGCAACCTTGCATGAATCTCCCAGGTTCCCGGCCCAACGAAAGCCCCCAGACCCAAATTGAGAGGGGCTGCTTGGGGGCCCCCTGGGGGTCCTTCAGGCCAGCTAGGTCTTTGGGTCCTGGCTGCTTCGGTTTGGGAGCTGTTGCTGCAGTTGGGCATGTTGGCCGGAGAGTGCTTCTCGGGCCGCGAACTGTAACCTTGCAGGTACCTCTCAGGTATCCATGCCCAACGAAAGCCCCCAGACCCAAATTGAGAGGGGCTGCTTGGGGGCCCCCTGGGGGCCCTTCAGGCCAGCTAGGTCTTTGGGTCCTGGCTCCTTCGCTTTGGGAGCTGTTGCTGCAGTTGGGCATGTTGGCCGGAGAGTGCTTCTCGGGCCGCGAACTGCAACCTTGCTGGTACCTCCCAGGTTCCCGGCCCAACAAAAGCCCCCAGACCCAAATTGAGAGGGGCTGCTTGGGGGCCCCCTGGGGGCCCTTCAGGCCAGCTAGGTCTTTGGGTCCTGGCTCCTTCGGTTTGGGAGCTGTTGCTGCAGTTGGGCATGTTGGCCAGAGAGTGCTTCTCGGGCCGCGAACTGCAACCTTACAGGTACATCTCAGGTATCCATGCCCAACGAAAGCCCCCAGACCCAAATTGAGAGGGGCTGCTTGGTGGCCCCCTGGGGGCCCTTCAGGCCAGCTAGGTCTTTGGGTCCTGGCTCCTTCGGTTTGGGAGCTGTTGCTGCAGTTGGGCATGTTGGCCGGAGAGTGCTTCTTGGGCCGCGAACTGCAACCTTGCAGGATTCTCCCAGGTTCCCGGCCCAACGAAAGCCCCCAGACCCAAATGGAGAGGGGCTGCTTGGGGCCCCCCTGGGGGCCCTTCAGGCCAGCTAGGTCTTTGGGTCCTGGCTCCTTCGGTTTGGGAGCTGTTGCTGCAGTTGGGCATGTTGGCCGGAGAGTGCTTCTCGGGCCGCGAACTGCAACTTTGCATGAATCTCCCAGGTTCCCGGCCCAACGAAAGCCCCCAGACCCAAATTGAGAGGGGCTGCTTGGGGGCCCCCTGGGGGTCCTTCAGGCCAGCTAGGTCTTTGGGTCCTGGCTGCTTCGGTTTGGGAGCTGTTGCTGCAGTTGGGCATGTTGGCCGGAGAGTGCTTCTCGGGCCGCGAACTGTAACCTTGCAGGTACCTCTCAGGTATCCATGCCCAACGAAAGCCCCCAGACCCAAATTGAGAGGGGCTGCTTGGGGGCCCCCTGGGGGCCCTTCAGGCCAGCTAGGTCTTTGGGTCCTGGCTCCTTCGCTTTGGGAGCTGTTGCTGCAGTTGGGCATGTTGGCCGGAGAGTGCTTCTCGGGCCGCGAACTGCAACCTTGCATGAATCTCCCAGGTTCCCGGCCCAACGAAAGCCCCCAGACCCAAATTGAGAGGGGCTGCTTGGGGGCCCCCTGGGGGCCCTTCAGGCCAGCTAGGTCTTTGGGTCCTGTCTCCTTCGGTTTGGGAGCTGTTGCTGCAGTTGTGCATGTTGGCCGGAGAGTGCTTCTCGGGCCGCGAACTGCAACCTTGCAGGATTCTCCCAGGTTCCCGGCCCAACGAAAGCCCCCAGACCCAAATTGAGAGGGGCTGCTTGGGGCCCCCCTGGGGGCCCTTCAGGCCAGCTAGGTCTTTGGGTCCTGGCTCCTTCGGTTTGGGAGCTGTTGCTGCAGTTGGGCATGTTGGCCGGAGAGTGCTTCTCGGGCCTCGAACTGCAACCTTGCAGGAATCTCCCAGGTTCCCGGCCCAACGAAAGCCCCCAGACCCAAATTGAGAGGGGCTGCTTGGGGGCCCCCTGGGGGCCCTTCAGGCCAGCTAGGTCTTTGGGTCCTGGCTCCTTCGGTTTGGGAGCTGTTGCTGCAGTTGGGCATGTTGGCCGGAGAGTGCTTCTCGGGCCGCGAACTGCAACTTTGCATGCATCTCCCAGGTTCCCGGCCCAACGAAAGCCCCCAGACCCAAATTGAGAGGGGCTGCTTGGGGGCCCCCTGGGGGCCCTTCAGGCCACCTAGGTCTTTGGGTCCTGGCTCCTTCGGTTTGGGAGCTGTTGCTGCAGTTGGGCATGTTGGCCGGAGAGTGCTTCTCGGGCCGCGAACTGTAACCTTGCAGGTACCTCTCAGGTATCCATGCCCAACGAAAGCTCCCAGACCCAAATTGAGAGGGGCTGCTTGGTGGCCCCCTGGGGGCCCTTCAGGCCAGCTAGGTCTTTGGGTCCTGGCTCCTTCGCTTTGGGAGCTGTTGCTGCAGTTGGGCATGTTGGCCGGAGAGTGCTTCTCGGGCCGCGAACTGCAACCTTGCATGAATCTCCCAGGTTCCCGGCCCAACGAAAGCCCCCAGACCCAAATTGAGAGGGGCTGCTTGGTGGCCCCCTGGGGGCCCTTCAGGCCAGCTAGGTCTTTGGGTCCTGGCTCCTTCGGTTTGGGAGCTGTTGCTGCAGTTGGGCATGTTGGCCGGAGAGTGCTTCTCGGGCCGCGAACTGCAACCTTGCAGGAATCTCCCAGGTTCCATGCCCAACAAAAGCCCCCAGACCCAAATGGAGAGGGGCTGCTTGGGGGCCCCCTGGGGGCCCTTCAGGCCAGCTAGGTCTTTGGGTCCTGGCTCCTTCGCTTTGGGAGCTGTTGCTGCAGTTGGGCATGTTGGCCGGAGAGTGCTTCTCCGGCCGCGAACTGCAACATTGCTGGTACCTCCCAGGTTCCCGGCCCAACTAAATCCCCCAGACCCAAATGGAGAGGAGCTCCTTGGGGGCCCCCTGGGGGCCCTTCAGGCCAGCTAGGTCTTTGGGTCCTGGCTCCTTCTCTTTGGGAGCTGTTGCTGCAGTTGGGCATGTTGGCCGGAGAGTGCTTCTCGGGCCGCGAACTGCAACCTTGCATGAATCTCCCAGGTTCCCGGCCCAACGAAAGCCCCCAGACCCAAATTGAGAGGGGCTGCTTGGGGGCCCCCTGGGGGCCCTTCAGGCCAGCTAGGTCTTTGGGTACTGGCTCCTTCGGTTTGGGAGCTGTTGCTGCAGTTGGGCATGTTGGCCGGAGAGTGCTTCTCGGGCCGCGAACTGCAACCTTGCATGAATCTCCCAGGTTCCCGGCCCAAGGAAAGCCCCCAGACCCAAATGGAGAGGGGCTGCTTGGGGGCCCCCTGGGGGCCCTTCAGGCCAGCTAGGTCTTTGGGTCCTGGCTCCTTCGGTTTGGGAGCTGTTGCTGCAGTTGGGCATGTTGGCCGGAGAGTGCTTCTCGGGCCGCGAACTGCAACCTTGAAGGAATCTCCCAGGTTCCCGGCCCAACGAAAGCCCCCAGACCCAAATTGAGAGGGGCTGCTTGGGGGCCCCCTGGGGGCCCTTCATGCCAGCTAGGTCTTTGTGTCCTGGCTCCTTCGCTTTGGGAGCTGTTGCTGCAGTTGGGCATGTTGGCCGGAGAGTGCTTCTCGGGCCTCGAACTGCAACCTTGCAGGAATCTCCCAGGTTCCATGCCCAACGAAAGCCCCCAGACCCAAATTGAGAGGGGCTGCTTGGGGGCCCCCTGGGGGCCCTTCAGGCCAGCTAGGTCTTTGGGTCCTGGCTCCTTCGCTTTGGGAGCTGTTGCTGCAGTTGGGCATGTTGGCCGGAGAGTGCTTCTCCGGCCGCGAACTGCAACCTTGCAGGATTCTCCCAGGTTCCCGGCCCAACTAAAGCCCCCAGACCCAAATGGACAGGAGCTCCTTGGGGGCCCCATGGGGGCCCTTCAGGCCACCTAGGTCTTTGGGTCCTGGCTCCTTCGGTTTGGGAGCTGTTGCTGCAGTTGAGCATGTTGGCCGGAGAGTGCTTCTCGGGACGCGAACTGTAACCTTGAAGGTACCTCTCAGGTATCCATGCCCAACGAAAGCCCCCAGACCCAAATTGAGAGGGGCTGCTTGGTGGCCCCCTGGGGGCCCTTCAGGCCAGCTAGGTCTTTGGGTCCTGGCTCCTTCGCTTTGGGAGCTGTTGCTGCAGTTGGGCATGTTGGCCGGAGAGTGCTTCTCGGGCCGCGAACTGCAACCTTGCAGGATTCTCCCAGGTTCCCGGCCCAACGAAAGCCCCCAGACCCAAATTGAGAGGGGCTGCTTGGTGGCCCCCTGGGGGCCCTTCAGGCCAGCTAGGTCTTTGGGTCCTGGCTCCTTCGGTTTGGGAGCTGTTGCTGCAGTTGGGCATGTTGGCCGGAGAGTGCTTCTCGGGCCGCGAACTGCAACCTTGCAGGAATCTCCCAGGTTCCATGCCCAACGAAAGCCCCCAGACCCAAATTGAGAGGGGCTGCTTGGGGGCCCCCTGGGGGCCCTTCAGGCCAGCTAGGTCTTTGGGTCCTGGCTCCTTCGGTTTGGGAGCTGTTGCTGCAGTTGGGTATGTTGGCCGGAGAGTGCTTCTCGGGCCGCGAACTGCAACCTTGCAGGATTCTCCCAGGTTCCCGGCCCAAGGAAAGCCCCCAGACCCAAATTGAGAGGGGCTGCTTGGGGGCCCCCTGGGGGCCCTTCAGGCCAGCTAGGTCTTTGGGTCCTGGCTCCTTCGGTTTGGGAGCTGTTGCTGCAGTTGGGCATGTTGGCCGGAGAGTGCTTCTCGGGCCGCGAACTGTAACCTTGCAGGTACCTCTCAGGTATCCATGCCCAACGAAAGCCCCCAGACCCAAATTGAGAGGGGCTGCTTGGTGGCCCCCTGGGGGCCCTTCAGGCCAGCTAGGTCTTTGGGTCCTGGCTCCTTCGGTTTGGGAGCTGTTGCTGCAGTTGGGCATGTTGGCCGGAGAGTGCTTCTCGGGCCGCGAACTGCAACCTTGCAGGTACCTCTCAGGTATCCATGCCCAACGAAAGCCCCCAGACCCAAATTGAGAGGGGCTGCTTGGTGGCCCCCTGGGGGCCCTTCAGGCCAGCTAGGTCTTTGTGTCCTGGCTCCTTCGCTTTGGGAGCTGTTGCTGCAGTTGGGCATGTTGGCCGGAGAGTGCTTCTCGGGCCGCGAACTGCAACCTTGCAGGATTCTCCCAGGTTCCCGGCCCAACGAAAGCCCCCAGACCTAAATGGAGAGGGGCTGCTTGGGGGCCCCCTGGGGGCCCTTCAGGCCAGCTAGGTCTTTGGGTCCTGGCTCCTTCGCTTTGGGAGCTGTTGCTGCAGTTGGGCATGTTGGCCGGAGAGTGCTTCTCGGGCCGCGAACTGTAACCTTGCAGGTACCTCTCAGGTATCCATGCCCAACGAAAGCCCCCAGACCCAAATTGAGAGGGGCTGCTTGGTGGCCCCCTGGGGGCCCTTCAGGCCACCTAGGTCTTTGGGTCCTGGCTCCTTCGGTTTGGGAGCTGTTGCTGCAGTTGAGCATGTTGGCCGGAGAGTGCTTCTCGGGCCGCGAACTGTAACCTTGCAGGTACCTCTCAGGTATCCATGCCCAACGAAAGCCCCCAGACCCAAATTGAGAGGGGCTGCTTGGTGGCCCCCTGGGGGCCCTTCAGGCCAGCTAGGTCTTTGTGTCCTGGCTCCTTCGGTTTGGGAGCTGTTGCTGCAGTTGAGCATGTTGGCCGGAGAGTGCTTCTCGGGCCGCGAACTGCAACCTTGCAGGTACCTCTCAGGTATCCATGCCCAACGAAAGCCCCCAGACCCAAATTGAGAGGGGCTGCTTGGTGGCCCCCTGGGGGCCCTTCAGGCCAGCTAGGTCTTTGGGTCCTGGCTCCTTCGCTTTGGGAGCTGTTGCTGCAGTTGGGCATGTTGGCCGGAGAGTGCTTCTCGGGCCGCGAACTGCAACCTTGCAGGATTCTCCCAGGTTCCCGGCCCAACGAAAGCCCCCAGACCCAAATTGAGAGGGGCTGCTTGGGGGCCCCCTGGGGGCCCTTCAGGCCAGCTAGGTCTTTGGGTCCTGGCTCCTTCGGTTTGGGAGCTGTTGCTGCAGTTGGGCATGTTGGCCGGAGAGTGCTTCTCGGGCCGCGAACTGCAACCTTGCAGGATTCTCCCAGGTTCCCGGCCCAACGAAAGCCCCCAGACCCAAATTGAGAGGGGTTGCTTGGGGGCCCCCTGGGGGCCCTTCAGGCCAGCTAGGTCTTTGGGTCCTGGCTCCTTCGGTTTGGGAGCTGTTGCTGCAGTTGGGCATGTTGGCCGGAGAGTGCTTCTCGGGCCGCGAACTGCAACCTTGCAGGAATCTCCCAGGTTCCATGCCCAACGAAAGCCCCCAGACCCAAATTGAGAGGGGCTGCTTGGGGGCCCCCTGGGGGCCCTTCAGGCCAGCTAGGTCTTTGGGTCCTGGCTCCTTCGGTTTGGGAG
Source organism: Gallinula chloropus (assembly GCF_964237585.1). Lineage (NCBI taxonomy): Eukaryota > Metazoa > Chordata > Aves > Gruiformes > Rallidae > Gallinula > Gallinula chloropus. Next base: position 19,476 of record NW_028168564.1, on the reverse strand, counting down.
CTGTTGCTGCAGTTGGGCATGTTGGCCGGAGAGTGCTTCTCGGGCCGCGAACTGCAACCTTGCAGGATTCTCCCAGGTTCCCGGCCCAAGGAAAGCCCCCAGACCCAAATTGAGAGGGGCTGCTTGGGGGCCCCCTGGGGGCCCTTCAGGCCAGCTAGGTCTTTGGGTCCTGGCTCCTTCGGTTTGGGAGCTGTTGCTGCAGTTGGGCATGTTGGCCGGAGAGTGCTTCTCGGGCCGCGAACTGCAACCTTGCAGGTACCTCTCAGGTATCCATGCCCAACGAAAGCCCCCAGACCCAAATTGAGAGGGGCTGCTTGGTGGCCCCCTGGGGGCCCTTCAGGCCAGCTAGGTCTTTGGGTCCTGGCTCCTTCGGTTTGGGAGCTGTTGCTGCAGTTGGGCATGTTGGCCGGAGAGTGCTTCTCGGGCCGCGAACTGCAACCTTGCAGGATTCTCCCAGGTTCCCGGCCCAAGGAAAGCCCCCAGACCTAAATGGAGAGGGGCTGCTTGGGGGCCCCCTGGGGGCCCTTCAGGCCAGCTAGGTCTTTGGGTCCTGGCTCCTTCGGTTTGGGAGCTGTTGCTGCAGTTGGGCATGTTGGCCGGAGAGTGCTTCTCGGGCCGCGAACTGTAACCTTGCAGGTACCTCTCAGGTATCCATGCCCAACGAAAGCCCCCAGACCCAAATTGAGAGGGGCTGCTTGGGGGCCCCCTGGGGGCCCTTCAGGCCAGCTAGGTCTTTGGGTCCTGGCTCCTTCGCTTTGGGAGCTGTTGCTGCAGTTGGGCATGTTGGCCGGAGAGTGCTTCTCGGGCCGCGAACTGCAACCTTGCATGAATCTCCCAGGTTCCATGCCCAACAAAAGCCCCCAGACCCAAATGGAGAGGGGCTGCTTGGGGGCCCCCTGGGGGCCCTTCAGGCCAGCTAGGTCTTTGGGTCCTGGCTCCTTCGGTTTGGGAGCTGTTGCTGCAGTTGGGCATGTTGGCCGGAGAGTGCTTCTCCGGCCGCGAACTGCAACATTGCTGGTACCTCCCAGGTTCCCGGCCCAACGAAAGCCCCCAGACCCAAATTGAGAGGGGCTGCTTGGTGGCCCCCTGGGGGCCCTTCAGGCCAGCTAGGTCTTTGGGTCCTGGCTCCTTCGGTTTGGGAGCTGTTGCTGCAGTTGGGCATGTTGGCCGGAGAGTGCTTCTCGGGCCGCGAACTGCAACCTTGCAGGAATCTCCCAGCTTCCATGCCCAACGAAAGCCCCCAGACCCAAATTGAGAGGGGCTGCTTGGGGGCCCCCTGGGGGCCCTTCAGGCCAGCTAGGTCTTTGGGTCCTGGCTCCTTCGGTTTGGGAGCTGTTGCTGCAGTTGGGCATGTTGGCCGGAGAGTGCTTCTCGGGCCGCGAACTGCAACCTTGCAGGATTCTCCCAGGTTCCCGGCCCAAGGAAAGCCCCCAGACCCAAATTGAGAGGGGCTGCTTGGGGGCCCCCTGGGGGCCCTTCAGGCCAGCTAGGTCTTTGGGTCCTGGCTCCTTCGCTTTGGGAGCTGTTGCTGCAGTTGGGCATGTTGGCCGGAGAGTGCTTCTCGGGCCGCGAACTGTAACCTTGCAGGTACCTCTCAGGTATCCATGCCCAACGAAAGCCCCCAGACCCAAATTGAGAGGGGCTGCTTGGTGGCCCCCTGGGGGCCCTTCAGGCCAGCTAGGTCTTTGGGTCCTGGCTCCTTCGCTTTGGGAGCTGTTGCTGCAGTTGGGCATGTTGGCCGGAGAGTGCTTCTCGGGCCGCGAACTGCAACCTTGCAGGTACCTCTCAGGTATCCATGCCCAACGAAAGCCCCCAGACCCAAATTGAGAGGGGCTGCTTGGTGGCCCCCTGGGGGCCCTTCAGGCCAGCTAGGTCTTTGTGTCCTGGCTCCTTCGCTTTGGGAGCTGTTGCTGCAGTTGGGCATGTTGGCCGGAGAGTGCTTCTCGGGCCGCGAACTGCAACCTTGCAGGATTCTCCCAGGTTCCCGGCCCAAGGAAAGCCCCCAGACCTAAATGGAGAGGGGCTGCTTGGGGGCCCCCTGGGGGCCCTTCAGGCCAGCTAGGTCTTTGGGTCCTGGCTCCTTCGGTTTGGGAGCTGTTGCTGCAGTTGGGCATGTTGGCCGGAGAGTGCTTCTCGGGCCGCGAACTGTAACCTTGCAGGTACCTCTCAGGTATCCATGCCCAACGAAAGCCCCCAGACCCAAATGGAGAGGGGCTGCTTGGTGGCCCCCTGGGGGCCCTTCAGGCCACCTAGGTCTTTGGGTCCTGGCTCCTTCGGTTTGGGAGCTGTTGCTGCAGTTGAGCATGTTGGCCGGAGAGTGCTTCTCGGGCCGCGAACTGTAACCTTGCAGGTACCTCTCAGGTATCCATGCCCAACGAAAGCCCCCAGACCCAAATTGAGAGGGGCTGCTTGGTGGCCCCCTGGGGGCCCTTCAGGCCAGCTAGGTCTTTGTGTCCTGGCTCCTTCGGTTTGGGAGCTGTTGCTGCAGTTGAGCATGTTGGCCGGAGAGTGCTTCTCGGGCCGCGAACTGCAACCTTGCAGGTACCTCTCAGGTATCCATGCCCAACGAAAGCCCCCAGACCCAAATTGAGAGGGGCTGCTTGGTGGCCCCCTGGGGGCCCTTCAGGCCAGCTAGGTCTTTGGGTCCTGGCTCCTTCGCTTTGGGAGCTGTTGCTGCAGTTGGGCATGTTGGCCGGAGAGTGCTTCTCGGGCCGCGAACTGCAACCTTGCAGGATTCTCCCAGGTTCCCGGCCCAACGAAAGCCCCCAGACCCAAATTGAGAGGGGCTGCTTGGGGGCCCCCTGGGGGCCCTTCAGGCCAGCTAGGTCTTTGGGTCCTGGCTCCTTCGGTTTGGGAGCTGTTGCTGCAGTTGGGCATGTTGGCCGGAGAGTGCTTCTCGGGCCGCGAACTGCAACCTTGCAGGATTCTCCCAGGTTCCCGGCCCAACGAAAGCCCCCAGACCCAAATTGAGAGGGGTTGCTTGGGGGCCCCCTGGGGGCCCTTCAGGCCAGCTAGGTCTTTGGGTCCTGGCTCCTTCGCTTTGGGAGCTGTTGCTGCAGTTGGGCATGTTGGCCGGAGAGTGCTTCTCGGGCCGCGAACTGCAACCTTGCAGGAATCTCCCAGGTTCCATGCCCAACGAAAGCCCCCAGACCCAAATTGAGAGGGGCTGCTTGGGGGCCCCCTGGGGGCCCTTCAGGCCAGCTAGGTCTTTGGGTCCTGGCTCCTTCGGTTTGGGAGCTGTTGCTGCAGTTGGGCATGTTGGCCGGAGAGTGCTTCTCGGGCCGCGAACTGCAACCTTGCAGGATTCTCCCAGGTTCCCGGCCCAAGGAAAGCCCCCAGACCCAAATTGAGAGGGGCTGCTTGGGGGCCCCCTGGGGGCCCTTCAGGCCAGCTAGGTCTTTGGGTCCTGGCTCCTTCGCTTTGGGAGCTGTTGCTGCAGTTGGGCATGTTGGCCGGAGAGTGCTTCTCGGGCCGCGAACTGTAACCTTGCAGGTACCTCTCAGGTATCCATGCCCAACGAAAGCCCCCAGACCCAAATTGAGAGGGGCTGCTTGGTGGCCCCCTGGGGGCCCTTCAGGCCAGCTAGGTCTTTGGGTCCTGGCTCCTTCGCTTTGGGAGCTGTTGCTGCAGTTGGGCATGTTGGCCGGAGAGTGCTTCTCGGGCCGCGAACTGCAACCTTGCAGGTACCTCTCAGGTATCCATGCCCAACGAAAGCCCCCAGACCCAAATTGAGAGGGGCTGCTTGGTGGCCCCCTGGGGGCCCTTCAGGCCAGCTAGGTCTTTGTGTCCTGGCTCCTTCGCTTTGGGAGCTGTTGCTGCAGTTGGGCATGTTGGCCGGAGAGTGCTTCTCGGGCCGCGAACTGCAACCTTGCAGGATTCTCCCAGGTTCCCGGCCCAAGGAAAGCCCCCAGACCTAAATGGAGAGGGGCTGCTTGGGGGCCCCTTGGGGGCCCTTCAGGCCAGCTAGGTCTTTGGGTCCTGGCTCCTTCGGTTTGGGAGCTGTTGCTGCAGTTGGGCATGTTGGCCGGAGAGTGCTTCTCGGGCCGCGAACTGTAACCTTGCAGGTACCTCTCAGGTATCCATGCCCAACGAAAGCCCCCAGACCCAAATTGAGAGGGGCTGCTTGGGGGCCCCCTGGGGGCCCTTCAGGCCAGCTAGGTCTTTGGGTCCTGGCTCCTTCGCTTTGGGAGCTGTTGCTGCAGTTGGGCATGTTGGCCGGAGAGTGCTTCTCGGGCCGCGAACTGCAACCTTGCATGAATCTCCCAGGTTCCATGCCCAACAAAAGCCCCCAGACCCAAATGGAGAGGGGCTGCTTGGGGGCCCCCTGGGGGCCCTTCAGGCCAGCTAGGTCTTTGGGTCCTGGCTCCTTCGGTTTGGGAGCTGTTGCTGCAGTTGTGCATGTTGGCCGGAGAGTGCTTCTCCGGCCGCGAACTGCAACATTGCTGGTACCTCCCAGGTTCCCGGCCCAACTAAAGCCCCCAGACCCAAATGGAGAGGAGCTCCTTGGGGGCCCCATGGGGGCCCTTCAGGCCAGCTAGGTCTTTGGGTCCTGGCTCCTTCGCTTTGGGAGCTGTTGCTGCAGTTGAGCATGTTGGCCGGAGAGTGCTTCTCGGGCCGCGAACTGCAACCTTGCAGGTACCTCTCAGGTATCCATGCCCAACGAAAGCCCCCAGACCCAAATTGAGAGGGGCTGCTTGGGGGCCCCCTGGGGGCCCTTCAGGCCAGCTAGGTCTTTGGGTCCTGGCTCCTTCGCTTTGGGAGCTGTTGCTGCAGTTGGGCATGTTGGCCGGAGAGTGCTTCTCGGGCCGCGAACTGCAACCTTGCAGGTACCTCTCAGGTATCCATGCCCAACGAAAGCCCCCAGACCCAAATTGAGAGGGGCTGCTTGGGGGCCCCCTGGGGGCCCTTCAGGCCAGCTAGGTCTTTGGGTCCTGGCTCCTTCGGTTTGGGAGCTGTTGCTGCAGTTGAGCATGTTGGCCGGAGAGTGCTTCTCGGGCCGCGAACTGTAACCTTGCAGGTACCTCTCAGGTATCCATGCCCAACGAAAGCCCCCAGACCCAAATTGAGAGGGGCTGCTTGGTGGCCCCCTGGGGGCCCTTCAGGCCAGCTAGGTCTTTGTGTCCTGGCTCCTTCGGTTTGGGAGCTGTTGCTGCAGTTGAGCATGTTGGCCGGAGAGTGCTTCTCGGGCCGCGAACTGCAACCTTGCAGGTACCTCTCAGGTATCCATGCCCAACGAAAGCCCCCAGACCCAAATTGAGAGGGGCTGCTTGGTGGCCCCGTGGGGGCCCTTCAGGCCAGCTAGGTCTTTGGGTCCTGGCTCCTTCGCTTTGGGAGCTGTTGCTGCAGTTGGGCATGTTGGCCGGAGAGTGCTTCTCGGGCCGCGAACTGCAACCTTGCAGGATTCTCCCAGGTTCCCGGCCCAACGAAAGCCCCCAGACCCAAATTGAGAGGGGCTGCTTGGGGGCCCCCTGGGGGCCCTTCAGGCCAGCTAGGTCTTTGGGTCCTGGCTCCTTCGCTTTGGGAGCTGTTGCTGCAGTTGGGCATGTTGGCCGGAGAGTGCTTCTCGGGCCGCGAACTGCAACCTTGCAGGATTCTCCCAGGTTCCCGGCCCAACGAAAGCCCCCAGACCCAAATTGAGAGGGGTTGCTTGGGGGCCCCCTGGGGGCCCTTCAGGCCAGCTAGGTCTTTGGGTCCTGGCTCCTTCGGTTTGGGAGCTGTTGCTGCAGTTGGGCATGTTGGCCGGAGAGTGCTTCTCGGGCCGCGAACTGCAACCTTGCAGGAATCTCCCAGGTTCCATGCCCAACGAAAGCCCCAGACCCAAATTGAGAGGGGCTGCTTGGGGGCCCCCTGGGGGCCCTTCAGGCCAGCTAGGTCTTTGGGTCCTGGCTCCTTCGGTTTGGGAGCTGTTGCTGCAGTTGGGCATGTTGGCCGGAGAGTGCTTCTCGGGCCGCGAACTGCAACCTTGCAGGATTCTCCCAGGTTCCCGGCCCAAGGAAAGCCCCCAGACCCAAATTGAGAGGGGCTGCTTGGGGGCCCCCTGGGGGCCCTTCAGGCCAGCTAGGTCTTTGTGTCCTGGCTCCTTCGCTTTGGGAGCTGTTGCTGCAGTTGGGCATGTTGGCCGGAGAGTGCTTCTCGGGCCGCGAACTGTAACCTTGCAGGTACCTCTCAGGTATCCATGCCCAACGAAAGCCCCCAGACCCAAATTGAGAGGGGCTGCTTGGTGGCCCCCTGGGGGCCCTTCAGGCCAGCTAGGTCTTTGGGTCCTGGCTCCTTCGGTTTGGGAGCTGTTGCTGCAGTTGGGCATGTTGGCCGGAGAGTGCTTCTCGGGCCGCGAACTGCAACCTTGCAGGTACCTCTCAGGTATCCATGCCCAACGAAAGCCCCCAGACCCAAATTGAGAGGGGCTGCTTGGTGGCCCCCTGGGGGCCCTTCAGGCCAGCTAGGTCTTTGTGTCCTGGCTCCTTCGCTTTGGGAGCTGTTGCTGCAGTTGGGCATGTTGGCCGGAGAGTGCTTCTCGGGCCGCGAACTGCAACCTTGCAGGATTCTCCCAGGTTCCCGGCCCAAGGAAAGCCCCCAGACCTAAATGGAGAGGGGCTGCTTGGGGGCCCCCTGGGGGCCCTTCAGGCCAGCTAGGTCTTTGGGTCCTGGCTCCTTCGGTTTGGGAGCTGTTGCTGCAGTTGGGCATGTTGGCCGGAGAGTGCTTCTCGGGCCTCGAACTGCAACCTTGCAGGTACCTCTCAGGTATCCATGCCCAACGAAAGCCCCCAGACCCAAATTGAGAGGGGCTGCTTGGTGGCCCCCTGGGGGCCCTTCAGGCCAGCTAGGTCTTTGGGTCCTGGCTCCTTCGCTTTGGGAGCTGTTGCTGCAGTTGGGCATGTTGGCCGGAGAGTGCTTCTCGGGCCGCGAACTGCAACCTTGCATGAATCTCCCAGGTTCCATGCCCAACAAAAGCCCCCAGACCCAAATGGAGAGGGGCTGCTTGGGGGCCCCCTGGGGGCCCTTCAGGCCAGCTAGGTCTTTGGGTCCTGGCTCCTTCGGTTTGGGAGCTGTTGCTGCAGTTGGGCATGTTGGCCGGAGAGTGCTTCTCGGGCCTCGAACTGCAACCTTGCAGGTACCTCTCAGGTATCCATGCCCAACGAAAGCCCCCAGACCCAAATTGAGAGGGGCTGCTTGGTGGCCCCCTGGGGGCCCTTCAGGCCAGCTAGGTCTTTGGGTCCTGGCTCCTTCGGTTTGGGAGCTGTTGCTGCAGTTGGGCATGTTGGCCGGAGAGTGCTTCTCGGGCCGCGAACTGCAACCTTGCAGGTACCTCTCAGGTATCCATGCCCAACGAAAGCCCCCAGACCCAAATTGAGAGGGGCTGCTTGGTGGCCCCCTGGGGGCCCTTCAGGCCAGCTAGGTCTTTGGGTCCTGGCTCCTTCGCTTTGGGAGCTGTTGCTGCAGTTGGGCATGTTGGCCGGAGAGTGCTTCTCGGGCCGCGAACTGCAACCTCGCAGGAATCTCCCAGGTTCCTGGCCCAACGAAAGGCCCCAGACCCAAATTGAGAGGGGCTGCTTGGTGGCCCCCTGGGGGCCCTTCAGGCCAGCTAGGTCTTTGGGTCCTGGCTCCTTCGGTTTGGGAGCTGTTGCTGCAGTTGGGCATGTTGGCCGGAGAGTGCTTCTCGGGCCGCGAACTGTAACCTTGCAGGTACCTCTCAGGTATCCATGCCCAACGAAAGCCCCCAGACCCAAATGGAGAGGGGCTGCTTGGGGGCCCCCTGGGGGCCCTTCAGGCCAGCTAGGTCTTTGGGTCCTGGCTCCTTCGCTTTGGGAGCTGTTGCTGCAGTTGGGCATGTTGGCCGGAGAGTGCTTCTCGGGCCACGAACTGCAACCTTGCATGAATCTCCCAGGTTCCATGCCCAACAAAAGCCCCCAGACCCAAATGGAGAGGGGCTGCTTGGGGGCCCCCTGGGGGCCCTTCAGGCCAGCTAGGTCTTTGGGTCCTGGCTCCTTCGGTTTGGGAGCTGTTGCTGCAGTTGGGCATGTTGGCCGGAGAGTGCTTCTCGGGCCTCGAACTGCAACCTTGCAGGAATCTCCCAGGTTCCATGCCCAACAAAAGCCCCCAGACCCAAATGGAGAGGGGCTGCTTGGGGGCCCCCTGGGGGCCCTTCAGGCCAGCTAGGTCTTTGGGTCCTGGCTCCTTCGGTTTGGGAGCTGTTGCTGGACGTTGGACATGTTGGCCGGAGAGTGCTTCTCGGGCCGCGAACTGTAACCTTGCAGGTACCTCTCAGGTATCCATGCCCAACGAAAGCCCCCAGACCCAAATGGAGAGGGGCTGCTTGGGGGCCCCCTGGGGGCCCTTCAGGCCAGCTAGGTCTTTGGGTCCTGGCTCCTTCGGTTTGGGAGCTGTTGCTGCAGTTGGGCATGTTGGCCGGAGAGTGCTTCTCGGGCCGCGAACTGTAACCTTGCAGGTACCTCTCAGGTATCCATGCCCAACGAAAGCCCCCAGACCCAAATGGAGAGGGGCTGCTTGGTGGCCCCCTGGGGGCCCTTCAGGCCAGCTAGGTCTTTGGGTCCTGGCTCCTTCGGTTTGGGAGCTGTTGCTGCAGTTGGGCATGTTGGCCGGAGAGTGCTTCTCGGGCCGCGAACTGCAACCTTGCAGGAATCTCCCAGGTTCCCGGCCCAACGAAAGCCCCCAGACCCAAATTGAGAGGGGCTGCTTGGGGGCCCCCTGGGGGCCCTTCAGGCCAGCTAGGTCTTTGGGTCCTGGCTCCTTCGGTTTGGGAGCTGTTGCTGCAGTTGGGCATGTTGGCCGGAGAGTGCTTCTCGGGCCGCGAACTGCAACCTTGAAGGAATCTCCCAGGTTCCCGGCCCAACGAAAGCCCCCAGACCCAAATGGAGAGGGGCTGCTTGGGGGCCCCCTGGGGGCCCTTCAGGCCAGCTAGGTCTTTGGGTCCTGGCTCCTTCGCTTTGGGAGCTGTTGCTGCAGTTGGGCATGTTGGCCGGAGAGTGCTTCTCGGGCCTCGAACTGCAACCTTGCAGGAATCTCCCAGGTTCCATGCCCAACGAAAGCCCCCAGACCCAAATTGAGAGGGGCTGCTTGGGGGCCCCCTGGGGGCCCTTCAGGCCAGCTAGGTCTTTGGGTCCTGGCTCCTTCGCTTTGGGAGCTGTTGCTGCAGTTGGGCATGTTGGCCGGAGAGTGCTTCTCGGGCCGCGAACTGTAACCTTGCAGGTACCTCTCAGGTATCCATGCCCAACGAAAGCCCCCAGACCCAAATGGAGAGGGGCTGCTTGGGGGCCCCCTGGGGGCCCTTCAGGCCAGCTAGGTCTTTGGGTCCTGGCTCCTTCGCTTTGGGAGCTGTTGCTGCAGTTGGGCATGTTGGGCGGAGAGTGCTTCTCGGGCCGCGAACTGCAACCTTGCAGGATTCTCCCAGGTTCCCGGCCCAACGAAAGCCCCCAGACCCAAATGGAGAGGGGCTGCTTGGGGGCCCCCTGGGGGCCCTTCAGGCCAGCTAGGTCTTTGGGTCCTGGCTCCTTCGGTTTGGGAGCTGTTGCTGCAGTTGGGCATGTTGGCCGGAGAGTGCTTCTCGGGCCGCGAACTGCAACCTTGCAGGATTCTCCCAGGTTCCCGGCCCAACGAAAGCCCCCAGACCCAAATTGAGAGGGGCTGCTTGGTGGCCCCCTGGGGGCCCTTCAGGCCAGCTAGGTCTTTGGGTCCTGGCTCCTTCGCTTTGGGAGCTGTTGCTGCAGTTGGGCATGTTGGCCGGAGAGTGCTTCTCGGGCCGCGAACTGCAACCTTGCAGGAATCTCCCAGGTTCCATGCCCAACGAAAACCCCCAGACCCAAATTGAGAGGGGCTGCTTGGTGGCCCCCTGGGGGCCCTTCAGGCCAGCTAGGTCTTTGGGTCCTGGCTCCTTCGCTTTGGGAGCTGTTGCTGCAGTTGGGCATGTTGGCCGGAGAGTGCTTCTCGGGCCGCGAACTGCAACCTTGCAGGATTCTCCCAGGTTCCCGGCCCAACGAAAGCCCCCAGACCCAAATTGAGAGGGGCTGCTTGGTGGCCCCCTGGGGGCCCTTCAGGCCAGCTAGGTCTTTGGGTCCTGGCTCCTTCGGTTTGGGAGCTGTTGCTGCAGTTGGGCATGTTGGCCGGAGAGTGCTTCTCGGGCCGCGAACTGTAACCTTGCAGGTACCTCTCAGGTATCCATGCCCAACGAAAGCCCCCAGACCCAAATTGAGAGGGGCTGCTTGGGGGCCCCCTGGGGGCCCTTCAGGCCAGCTAGGTCTTTGGGTCCTGGCTCCTTCGGTTTGGGAGCTGTTGCTGCAGTTGGGCATGTTGGCCGGAGAGTGCTTCTCGGGCCGCGAACTGCAACCTTGCAGGTACCTCTCAGGTATCCATGCCCAACGAAAGCCCCCAGACCCAAATTGAGAGGGGCTGCTTGGTGGCCCCCTGGGGGCCCTTCAGGCCAGCTAGGTCTTTGGGTCCTGGCTCCTTCGGTTTGGGAGCTGTTGCTGCAGTTGGGCATGTTGGCCGGAGAGTGCTTCTCGGGCCGCGAACTGCAACCTTGCATGAATCTCCCAGGTTCCCGGCCCAACGAAAGCCCCCAGACCCAAATTGAGAGGGGCTGCTTGGGGGCCCCCTGGGGGCCCTTCAGGCCAGCTAGGTCTTTGGGTCCTGGCTCCTTCGGTTTGGGAGCTGTTGCTGCAGTTGGGCATGTTGGCCGGAGAGTGCTTCTCGGGCCTCGAACTGCAACCTTGAAGGAATCTCCCAGGTTCCCGGCCCAACGAAAGCCCCCAGACGCAAATGGAGAGGGGCTGCTTGGGGGCCCCCTGGGGGCCCTTCAGGCCAGCTAGGTCTTTGGGTCCTGGCTCCTTCGCTTTGGGAGCTGTTGCTGCAGTTGGGCATGTTGGCCGGAGAGTGCTTCTCGGGCCTCGAACTGCAACCTTGCAGGAATCTCCCAGGTTCCATGCCCAACGAAAGCCCCCAGACCCAAATTGAGAGGGGCTGCTTGGGGGCCCCCTGGGGGCCCTTCAGGCCAGCTAGGTCTTTGGGTCCTGGCTCCTTCGGTTTGGGAGCTGTTGCTGCAGTTGGGCATGTTGGCCGGAGAGTGCTTCTCGGGCCGCGAACTGTAACCTTGCAGGTACCTCTCAGGTATCCATGCCCAACGAAAGCCCCCAGACCCAAATTGAGAGGGGCTGCTTGGGGGCCCCCTGGGGGCCCTTCAGGCCAGCTAGGTCTTTGGGTCCTGGCTCCTTCGGTTTGGGAGCTGTTGCTGCAGTTGGGCATGTTGGCCGGAGAGTGCTTCTCGGGCCGCGAACTGCAACCTTGCAGGTACCTCTCAGGTGTCCATGCCCAACGAAAGCCCCCAGACCCAAATTGAGAGGGGCTGCTTGGTGGCCCCCTGGGGGCCCTTCAGGCCAGCTAGGTCTTTGGGTCCTGGCTCCTTCGCTTTGGGAGCTGTTGCTGCAGTTGGGCATGTTGGCCGGAGAGTGCTTCTCGGGCCGCGAACTGCAACCTTGCAGGATTCTCCCAGGTTCCCGGCCCAACGAAAGCCCCCAGACCCAAATTGAGAGGGGCTGCTTGGGGGCCCCCTGGGGGCCCTTCAGGCCAGCTAGGTCTTTGGGTCCTGGCTCCTTCGGTTTGGGAGCTGTTGCTGCAGTTGGGCATGTTGGCCGGAGAGTGCTTCTCGGGCCGCGAACTGCAACCTTGCAGGATTCTCCCAGGTTCCCGGCCCAACGAAAGCCCCCAGACCCAAATTGAGAGGGGCTGCTTGGTGGCCCCCTGGGGGCCCTTCAGGCCAGCTAGGTCTTTGGGTCCTGGCTCCTTCGCTTTGGGAGCTGTTGCTGCAGTTGGGCATGTTGGCCGGAGAGTGCTTCTCGGGCCGCGAACTGCAACCTTGCAGGAATCTCCCAGGTTCCATGCCCAACGAAAGCCCCCAGACCCAAATTGAGATGGGCTGCTTGGTGGCCCCCTGGGGGCCCTTCAGGCCAGCTAGGTCTTTGGGTCCTGGCTCCTTCGGTTTGGGAGCTGTTGCTGCAGTTGAGCATGTTGGCCAGAGAGTGCTTCTCGGGCCGCGAACTGCAACCTTGCAGGATTCTCCCAGGTTCCCGGCCCAACGAAAGCCCCCAGACCCAAATTGAGAGGGGCTGCTTGGTGGCCCCCTGGGGGCCCTTCAGGCCAGCTAGGTCTTTGGGTCCTGGCTCCTTCGGTTTGGGAGCTGTTGCTGCAGTTGGGCATGTTGGCCGGACAGTGCTTCTCGGGCCGCGAACTGTAACCTTGCAGGTACCTCTCAGGTATCCATGCCCAACGAAAGCCCCCAGACCCAAATTGAGAGGGGCTGCTTGGTGGCCCCCTGGGGGCCCTTCAGGCCAGCTAGGTCTTTGGGTCCTGGCTCCTTCGCTTTGGGAGCTGTTGCTGCAGTTGGGCATGTTGGCCGGAGAGTGCTTCTCGGGCCGCGAACTGCAACCTTGCAGGTACCTCTCAGGTATCCATGCCCAACGAAAGCCCCCAGACCCAAATGGAGAGGGGCTGCTTGGTGGCCCCCTGGGGGCCCTTCAGGCCAGCTAGGTCTTTGGGTCCTGGCTCCTTCGCTTTGGGAGCTGTTGCTGCAGTTGGGCATGTTGGCCGGAGAGTGCTTCTCGGGCCGCGAACTGTAACCTTGCAGGTACCTCTCAGGTATCCATGCCCAACGAAAGCCCCCAGACCCAAATTGAGAGGGGCTGCTTGGGGGCCCCCTGGGGGCCCTTCAGGCCAGCTAGGTCTTTGGGTCCTGGCTCCTTCGCTTTGGGAGCTGTTGCTGCAGTTGGGCATGTTGGCCGGAGAGTGCTTCTCGGGCCGCGAACTGCAACCTTGCATGAATCTCCCAGGTTCCCGGCCCAACGAAAGCCCCCAGACCCAAATTGAGAGGGGCTGCTTGGGGGCCCCCTGGGGGCCCTTCAGGCCAGCTAGGTCTTTGTGTCCTGGCTCCTTCGGTTTGGGAGCTGTTGCTGCAGTTGGGCATGTTGGCCGGAGAGTGCTTCTCGGGCCGCGAAATGCAACCTTGCAGGAATCTCCCAGGTTCCATGCCCAACAAAAGCCCCCAGACCCAAATGGAGAGGGGCTGCTTGGGGGCCCCCTGGGGGCCCTTCAGGCCAGCTAGGTCTTTGGGTCCTGGCTCCTTCGCTTTGGGAGCTGTTGCTGCAGTTGGGCATGTTGGCCGGAGAGTGCTTCTCGGGCCGCGAACTGCAACCTTGCAGGATTCTCCCAGGTTCCCGGCCCAACGAAAGCCCCCAGACCCAAATTGAGAGGGGCTGCTTGGGGGCCCCCTGGGGGCCCTTCAGGCCAGCTAGGTCTTTGGGTCCTGGCTCCTTCGGTTTGGGAGCTGTTGCTGCAGTTGGGCATGTTGGCCGGAGAGTGCTTCTCGGGCCGCGAACTGCAACCTTGCAGGTACCTCTCAGGTATCCATGCCCAACGAAAGCCCCCAGACCCAAATTGAGAGGGGCTGCTTGGTGGCCCCCTGGGGGCCCTTCAGGCCAGCTAGGTCTTTGGGTCCTGGCTCCTTCGGTTTGGGAGCTGTTGCTGCAGTTGGGCATGTTGGCCGGAGAGTGCTTCTCGGGCCGCGAACTGCAACCTTGCATGAATCTCCCAGGTTCCCGGCCCAACGAAAGCCCCCAGACCCAAATTGAGAGGGGCTGCTTGGGGGCCCCCTGGGGGCCCTTCAGGCCAGCTAGGTCTTTGGGTCCTGGCTCCTTCGGTTTGGGAGCTGTTGCTGCAGTTGGGCATGTTGGCCGGAGAGTGCTTCTCGGGCCGCGAACTGCAACCTTGAAGGAATCTCCCAGGTTCCCGGCCCAACGAAAGCCCCCAGACGCAAATGGAGAGGGGCTGCTTGGGGGCCCCCTGGGGGCCCTTCAGGCCAGCTAGGTCTTTGGGTCCTGGCTCCTTCGCTTTGGGAGCTGTTGCTGCAGTTGGGCATGTTGGCCGGAGAGTGCTTCTCGGGCCTCGAACTGCAACCTTGCAGGAATCTCCCAGGTTCCATGCCCAACGAAAGCCCCCAGACCCAAATTGAGAGGGGCTGCTTGGGGGCCCCCTGGGGGCCCTTCAGGCCAGCTAGGTCTTTGGGTCCTGGCTCCTTCGGTTTGGGAGCTGTTGCTGCAGTTGGGCATGTTGGCCGGAGAGTGCTTCTCGGGCCGCGAACTGTAACCTTGCAGGTACCTCTCAGGTATCCATGCCCAACGAAAGCCCCCAGACCCAAATTGAGAGGGGCTGCTTGGGGGCCCCCTGGGGGCCCTTCAGGCCAGCTAGGTCTTTGGGTCCTGGCTCCTTCGGTTTGGGAGCTGTTGCTGCAGTTGGGCATGTTGGCCGGAGAGTGCTTCTCGGGCCGCGAACTGCAACCTTGCAGGTACCTCTCAGGTGTCCATGCCCAACGAAAGCCCCCAGACCCAAATTGAGAGGGGCTGCTTGGTGGCCCCCTGGGGGCCCTTCAGGCCAGCTAGGTCTTTGGGTCCTGGCTCCTTCGCTTTGGGAGCTGTTGCTGCAGTTGGGCATGTTGGGCGGAGAGTGCTTCTCGGGCCGCGAACTGCAACCTTGCAGGATTCTCCCAGGTTCCCGGCCCAACGAAAGCCCCCAGACCCAAATTGAGAGGGGCTGCTTGGGGGCCCCCTGGGGGCCCTTCAGGCCAGCTAGGTCTTTGGGTCCTGGCTCCTTCGGTTTGGGAGCTGTTGCTGCAGTTGGGCATGTTGGCCGGAGAGTGCTTCTCGGGCCGCGAACTGCAACCTTGCAGGATTCTCCCAGGTTCCCGGCCCAACGAAAGCCCCCAGACCCAAATTGAGAGGGGCTGCTTGGTGGCCCCCTGGGGGCCCTTCAGGCCAGCTAGGTCTTTGGGTCCTGGCTCCTTCGCTTTGGGAGCTGTTGCTGCAGTTGGGCATGTTGGCCGGAGAGTGCTTCTCGGGCCGCGAACTGCAACCTTGCAGGAATCTCCCAGGTTCCATGCCCAACGAAAGCCCCCAGACCCAAATTGAGAGGGGCTGCTTGGTGGCCCCCTGGGGGCCCTTCAGGCCAGCTAGGTCTTTGGGTCCTGGCTCCTTCGCTTTGGGAGCTGTTGCTGCAGTTGGGCATGTTGGCCGGAGAGTGCTTCTCGGGCCGCGAACTGCAACCTTGCAGGATTCGCCCAGGTTCCCGGCCCAACGAAAGCCCCCAGACCCAAATTGAGAGGGGCTGCTTGGTGGCCCCCTGGGGGCCCTTCAGGCCAGCTAGGTCTTTGGGTCCTGGCTCCTTCGGTTTGGGAGCTGTTGCTGCAGTTGGGCATGTTGGCCGGACAGTGCTTCTCGGGCCGCGAACTGTAACCTTGCAGGTACCTCTCAGGTATCCATGCCCAACGAAAGCCCCCAGACCCAAATTGAGAGGGGCTGCTTGGTGGCCCCCTGGGGGCCCTTCAGGCCAGCTAGGTCTTTGGGTCCTGGCTCCTTCGGTTTGGGAGCTGTTGCTGCAGTTGGGCATGTTGGCCGGAGAGTGCTTCTCGGGCCGCGAACTGCAACCTTGCAGGTACCTCTCAGGTATCCATGCCCAACGAAAGCCCCCAGACCCAAATGGAGAGGGGCTGCTTGGTGGCCCCCTGGGGGCCCTTCAGGCCAGCTAGGTCTTTGGGTCCTGGCTCCTTCGCTTTGGGAGCTGTTGCTGCAGTTGGGCATGTTGGCCGGAGAGTGCTTCTCGGGCCGCGAACTGTAACCTTGCAGGTACCTCTCAGGTATCCATGCCCAACGAAAGCCCCCAGACCCAAATTGAGAGGGGCTGCTTGGGGGCCCCCTGGGGCCCTTCAGGCCAGCTAGGTCTTTGGGTCCTGGCTCCTTCGCTTTGGGAGCTGTTGCTGCAGTTGGGCATGTTGGCCGGAGAGTGCTTCTCGGGCCGCGAACTGCAACCTTGCATGAATCTCCCAGGTTCCCGGCCCAACGAAAGCCCCCAGACCCAAATTGAGAGGGGCTGCTTGGGGGCCCCCTGGGGGCCCTTCAGGCCAGCTAGGTCTTTGTGTCCTGGCTCCTTCGGTTTGGGAGCTGTTGCTGCAGTTGGGCATGTTGGCCGGAGAGTGCTTCTCGGGCCGCGAACTGCAACCTTGCAGGAATCTCCCATGTTCCATGCCCAACAAAAGCCCCCAGACCCAAATGGAGAGGGGCTGCTTGGGGGCCCCCTGGGGGCCCTTCAGGCCAGCTAGGTCTTTGGGTCCTGGCTCCTTCGCTTTGGGAGCTGTTGCTGCAGTTGGGCATGTTGGCCGGAGAGTGCTTCTCGGGCCGCGAACTGCAACCTTGCAGGATTCTCCCAGGTTCCCGGCCCAACGAAAGCCCCCAGACCCAAATTGAGAGGGGCTGCTTGGGGGCCCCCTGGGGGCCCTTCAGGCCAGCTAGGTCTTTGGGTCCTGGCTCCTTCGGTTTGGGAGCTGTTGCTGCAGTTGGGCATGTTGGCCGGAGAGTGCTTCTCGGGCCGCGAACTGCAACCTTGCATGAATCTCCCAGGTTCCCGGCCCAACGAAAGCCCCCAGACCCAAATTGAGAGGGGCTGCTTGGGGGCCCCCTGGGGGCCCTTCAGGCCAGCTAGGTCTTTGTGTCCTGGCTCCTTCGGTTTGGGAGCTGTTGCTGCAGTTGGGCATGTTGGCCGGAGAGTGCTTCTCGGGCCGCGAACTGCAACCTTGCAGGAATCTCCCAGGTTCCATGCCCAACGAAAGCCCCCAGACCCAAATGGAGAGGGGCTGCTTGGGGGCCCCCTGGGGGCCCTTCAGGCCAGCTAGGTCTTTGGGGTCCTGGCTCCTTCGCTTTGGGAGCTGTTGCTGCAGTTGGGCATGTTGGCCGGAGAGTGCTTCTCGGGCCGCGAACTGCAACCTTGCAGGAATCTCCAAGGTTCCATGCCCAACGAAAGCCCCCAGACCCAAATGGAGAGGAGCTCCTTGGGGGCCCCATGGGGGCCCTTCAGGCCAGCTAGGTCTTTGGGTCCTGGCTCCTTCGCTTTGGGAGCTGTTGCTGCAGTTGGGCATGTTGGCCGGAGAGTGCTTCTCGGGCCGCGAACTGCAACCTTGAATGAATCTCCCAGGTTCCCGGCCCAACGAAAGCCCCCAGACCCAAATTGAGAGGGGCTGCTTGGTGGCCCCCTGGGGGCCCTTCAGGCCAGCTAGGTCTTTGGGTCCTGGCTCCTTCGCTTTGGGAGCTGTTGCTGCAGTTGGGCATGTTGGCCGGAGAGTGCTTCTCGGGCCGCGAACTGCAACCTTGAATGAATCTC
This sequence comes from Gallinula chloropus, assembly GCF_964237585.1. Classification (NCBI taxonomy): domain Eukaryota; kingdom Metazoa; phylum Chordata; class Aves; order Gruiformes; family Rallidae; genus Gallinula; species Gallinula chloropus. Next base: position 2,268 of record NW_028168564.1, on the reverse strand, counting down.
CCAGGTTCCCGGCCCAACGAAAGCCCCCAGACCCAAATTGAGAGGGGCTGCTTGGTGGCCCCTGGGGGCCCTTCAGGCCAGCTAGGTCTTTGGGTCCTGGCTCCTTCGCTTTGGGAGCTGTTGCTGCAGTTGGGCATGTTAGCCGGAGAGTGCTTCTCGGGCCGCGAACTGCAACCTTGCAGGTACCTCTCAGGTATCCATGCCCAACGAAAGCCCCCAGACCCAAATTGAGAGGGGCTGCTTGGTGGCCCCCTGGGGGCCCTTCAGGCCAGCTAGGTCTTTGGGGTCCTGGCTCCTTCGCTTTGGGAGCTGTTGCTGCAGTTGGGCATGTTGGCCGGAGAGTGCTTCTCGGGCCGCGAACTGCAACCTTGCAGGATTCTCCCAGGTTCCCGGCCCAAGGAAAGCCCCCAGACCCAAATGGAGAGGGGCTGCTTGGGGGCCCCCTGGGGGCCCTTCAGGCCAGCTAGGTCTTTGGGTCCTGGCTCCTTCGGTTTGGGAGCTGTTGCTGCAGTTGGGCATGTTGGCCGGAGAGTGCTTCTCGGGCCGCGAACTGCAACCTTGCAGGAATCTCCCAGGTTCCCGGCCCAAGGAAAGCCCCCAGACCCAAATGGAGAGGGGCTGCTTGGGGGCCCCCTGGGGGCCCTTCAGGCCAGCTAGGTCTTTGGGTCCTGGCTCCTTCGGTTTGGGAGCTGTTGCTGCAGTTGGGCATGTTGGCCGGAGAGTGCTTCTCGGGCCGCGAACTGCAACCTTGCAGGAATCTCCCAGGTTCCATGCCCAACGAAAGCCCCCAGACCCAAATTGAGAGGGGCTGCTTGGGGGCCCCCTGGGGGCCCTTCAGGCCAGCTAGGTCTTTGGGTCCTGGCTCCTTCGGTTTGGGAGCTGTTGCTGCAGTTGGGCATGTTGGCCGGAGAGTGCTTCTCGGGCCGCGAACTGTAACCTTGCAGGTACCTCTCAGGTATCCATGCCCAACGAAAGCCCCCAGACCCAAATTGAGAGGGGCTGCTTGGGGGCCCCCTGGGGGCCCTTCAGGCCAGCTAGGTCTTTGGGTCCTGGCTCCTTCGGTTTGGGAGCTGTTGCTGCAGTTGGGCATGTTGGCCGGAGAGTGCTTCTCGGGCCGCGAACTGCAACCTTGCATGAATCTCCCAGGTTCCCGGCCCAACGAAAGCCCCCAGACCCAAATTGAGAGGGGCTGCTTGGGGGCCCCCTGGGGGCCCTTCAGGCCAGCTAGGTCTTTGGGTCCTGGCTCCTTCGCTTTGGGAGCTGTTGCTGCAGTTGGGCATGTTGGCCGGAGAGTGCTTCTCGGGCCGCGAACTGCAACCTTGCAGGAATCTCCCAGGTTCCATGCCCAACAAAAGCCCCCAGACCCAAATGGAGAGGGGCTGCTTGGGGGCCCCCTGGGGGCCCTTCAGGCAGCTAGGTCTTTGGGTCCTGGCTCCTTCGCTTTGGGAGCTGTTGCTGCAGTTGGGCATGTTGGCCGGAGAGTGCTTCTCGGGCCGCGAACTGCAACCTTGCAGGATTCTCCCAGGTTCCCGGCCCAACGAAAGCCCCCAGACCCAAATTGAGAGGGGCTGCTTGGGGGCCCCCTGGGGGCCCTTCAGGCCAGCTAGGTCTTTGTGTCCTGGCTCCTTCGGTTTGGGAGCTGTTGCTGCAGTTGGGCATGTTGGCCGGAGAGTGCTTCTCGGGCCGCGAACTGCAACCTTGCAGGGATTCTCCCAGGTTCCCGGCCCAACGAAAGCCCCAGACCCAAATTGAGAGGGGCTGCTTGGGGGCCCCCTGGGGGCCCTTCAGGCCAGCTAGGTCTTTGGGTCCTGGCTCCTTCGGTTTGGGAGCTGTTGCTGCAGTTGGGCATGTTGGCCGGAGAGTGCTTCTCGGGCCGCGAACTGCAACCTTGCAGGAATCTCCCAGGTTCCATGCCCAACATAAGCCCCCAGACCCAAATGGAGAGGGGCTGCTTGGTGGCCCCCTGGGGGCCCTTCAGGCCAGCTAGGTCTTTGGGTCCTGGCTCCTTCGCTTTGGGAGCTGTTGCTGCAGTTGGGCATGTTGGCCGGAGAGTGCTTCTCGGGCCGCGAACTGCAACCTTGCAGGATTCTCCCAGGTTCCCGGCCCAACGAAAGCCCCCAGACCCAAATTGAGAGGGGCTGCTTGGTGGCCCCCTGGGGGCCCTTCAGGCCAGCTAGGTCTTTGGGTCCTGGCTCCTTCGGTTTGGGAGCTGTTGCTGCAGTTGGGCATGTTGGCCGGAGAGTGCTTCTCGGGCCGCGAACTGCAACC
>NW_028168565.1:0-1000 GCF_964237585.1 Gallinula chloropus | reverse complement strand
CAGGATGAGGAGGAATGGGTTTAAACTGGAAGAGAGGAGATTTAGGTTGGATATTAGGAAGAAATTCTTCCCTCTGAGGGGGATGAGGCCCTGGCACAGGGTGCCCAGGAAGGGAGGTGGTGGCTGCCCCCTCCCTGGAGGTGTTCAAGGCCAGGTTGGATGGAGCTTTGGGCACCCTGGTCTGGGTGGGGGGTATCCCTGCCCATAGCACGGGTGGGACTGGATGGGCTTTGAGTTCCCTCGTGCCCCACCTCCCCTGGGCAGCTTATGGAGGGGTTGGGGGGGAACCCTGAGATAAAAACAGAGGCTGGAAAAATCCAGCATCCTGAAGGAGCCTGGAGGAAGGTGATGCTGTCTGGGCACAAAGGGACAGTCCCTCTCCTCCCTGAGGGATGCTCCCTGGATCCTCACAGGCCAGAGAAGCAGGTCGGGGTTGGGAAGTTCTTTGCAGAGAGAGTGGTGAGGGGCTGGAAGGGGCTGCCCAGAGAGGGGGTTGGTGCCCCATCCCTGGGGGTGTTCAAGGCCAGGTTGGCTGGGGCCCTGGGCAACCTTGTGTAGCTCCAGGCCTGGAGGTTGGTGTCCCTGCCTGTGGCAGGGGGGTTGGAGCTCTGTGACCCTTGGGGTCCCTTCCAACCCAGCCCAGGCTGGGATTCTATGATTCTGTGATTCTATGAAGGTGCCTGTGGGTTTTTGGGAGGAACTGGCACTGATTTGTGTGGGGAAAGTGAAAAACCTTCCCCAAAAACTCTGCAGGTTTGGTTGCAGCTGGGGTTGTGGGGAGCCACTTCCCCCCTCTGCGGTGCTGTGGGGTGATGCTGGTCCCCCCCCAACCCCAGTAAGAGCATCAAAACCTCCCTTGGGAGTGGGAAATATTTAACAGGGTGGGTTCCACCAGCCAAGTTTTCATGGGAGAGAGACAAATCCTGGAAAAGCTTTGGAAAACCAGCTCCCCAAAACAAGCCCAGGCAGTTTTCCATGGGTGGGTGGCAAAGGCACCACG
>NW_028168566.1:95000-110050 GCF_964237585.1 Gallinula chloropus | reverse complement strand
AATGGAGAGGGGCTGCTTGGGGGCCCCCCTGGGGCCCCTTCAGGCCAGCTAGGTCTTTGGGTCCTGGCTCCTTCGCTTTGGGAGCAGTCGCTGGACGTTTGGGCATGTTGGCCGGAGAGTGCTTCTCGGGCCGCGACCTGCAACCGGGCAGGTACCTCCCAGGTTCCCGGCCCAACGAAAGCCCCCAGACCCAAATGGAGAGGGGCTGCTTGGGGGCCCCCTGGGGCCCCTTCAGGCCAGCTAGGTCTTTGGGTCCTGGCTCCTTCGCTTTGGGAGCAGTCGCTGGACGTTTGGCATGTTGGCCGGAGAGTGCTTCTCGGGCCGCGACCTGCAACCGGGCAGGTACCTCCCAGGTTCCCGGCCCAACGAAAAGCCCCCAGACCCAAATGGAGAGGGGCTGCTTGGGGGCCCCCTGGGGCCCCTTCAGGCCAGCTAGGTCTTTGGGTCCTGGCTCCTTCGCTTTGGGAGCAGTCGCTGGACGTTTGGGCATGTTGGCCGGAGAGTGCTTCTCGGGCCGCGACCTGCAACCGGGCAGGTACCTCCCAGGTTCCCGGCCCAACGAAAGCCCCCAGACCCAAATGGAGAGGGGCTGCTTGGGGGCCCCCTGGGGCCCCTTCAGGCCAGCTAGGTCTTTGGGTCCTGGCTCCTTCGCTTTGGGAGCAGTCGCTGGACGTTTGGGCATGTTGGCCGGAGAGTGCTTCTCGGGCCGCGACCTGCAACCGGGCAGGTACCTCCCAGGTTCCCGGCCCAACGAAAGCCCCCAGACCCAAATGGAGAGGGGCTGCTTGGGGGCCCCCTGGGGCCCCTTCAGGCCAGCTAGGTCTTTGGGTCCTGGCTCCTTCGCTTTGGGAGCAGTCGCTGGACGTTTGGGCATGTTGGCCGGAGAGTGCTTCTCGGGCCGCGACCTGCAACCGGGCAGGTACCTCCCAGGTTCCCGGCCCAACGAAAGCCCCCAGACCCAAATGGAGAGGGGCTGCTTGGGGGCCCCCTGGGGCCCCTTCAGGCCAGCTAGGTCTTTGGGTCCTGGCTCCTTCGCTTTGGGAGCAGTCGCTGGACGTTTGGGCATGTTGGCCGGAGAGTGCTTCTCGGGCCGCGACCTGCAACCGGGCAGGTACCTCCCAGGTTCCCGGCCCAACGAAAGCCCCCAGACCCAAATGGAGAGGGGCTGCTTGGGGGCCCCCTGGGGCCCCTTCAGGCCAGCTAGGTCTTTGGGTCCTGGCTCCTTCGCTTTGGGAGCAGTCGCTGGACGTTTGGGCATGTTGGCCGGAGAGTGCTTCTCGGGCCGCGACCTGCAACCGGGCAGGTACCTCCCAGGTTCCCGGCCCAACGAAAGCCCCCAGACCCAAATGGAGAGGGGCTGCTTGGGGGCCCCCTGGGGCCCCTTCAGGCCAGCTAGGTCTTTGGGTCCTGGCTCCTTCGCTTTGGGAGCAGTCGCTGGACGTTTGGGCATGTTGGCCGGAGAGTGCTTCTCGGGCCGCGACCTGCAACCGGGCAGGTACCTCCCAGGTTCCCGGCCCAACGAAAGCCCCCAGACCCAAATGGAGAGGGGCTGCTTGGGGGCCCCTGGGGCCCCTTCAGGCCAGCTAGGTCTTTGGGTCCTGGCTCCTTCGCTTTGGGAGCAGTCGCTGGACGTTTGGGCATGTTGGCCGGAGAGTGCTTCTCGGGCCGCGACCTGCAACCGGGCAGGTACCTCCCAGGTTCCCGGCCCAACGAAAGCCCCCAGACCCAAATGGAGAGGGGCTGCTTGGGGGCCCCCTGGGGCCCCTTCAGGCCAGCTAGGTCTTTGGGTCCTGGCTCCTTCGCTTTGGGAGCAGTCGCTGGACGTTTGGGCATGTTGGCCGGAGAGTGCTTCTCGGGCCGCGACCTGCAACCGGGCAGGTACCTCCCAGGTTCCCGGCCCAACGAAAGCCCCCAGACCCAAATGGAGAGGGGCTGCTTGGGGGCCCCCTGGGGCCCCTTCAGGCCAGCTAGGTCTTTGGGTCCTGGCTCCTTCGCTTTGGGAGCAGTCGCTGGACGTTTGGGCATGTTGGCCGGAGAGTGCTTCTCGGGGCCGCGACCTGCAACCGGGCAGGTACCTCCCAGGTTCCCGGCCCAACGAAAGCCCCCAGACCCAAATGGAGAGGGGCTGCTTGGGGGCCCCCTGGGGCCCCTTCAGGCCAGCTAGGTCTTTGGGTCCTGGCTCCTTCGCTTTGGGAGCAGTCGCTGGACGTTTGGGCATGTTGGCCGGAGAGTGCTTCTCGGGCCGCGACCTGCAACCGGGCAGGTACCTCCCAGGTTCCCGGCCCAACGAAAGCCCCCAGACCCAAATGGAGAGGGGCTGCTTGGGGGCCCCCTGGGGCCCCTTCAGGCCAGCTAGGTCTTTGGGTCCTGGCTCCTTCGCTTTGGGAGCAGTCGCTGGACGTTTGGGCATGTTGGCCGGAGAGTGCTTCTCGGCCGCGACCTGCAACCGGGCAGGTACCTCCCAGGTTCCCGGCCCAACGAAAGCCCCCAGACCCAAATGGAGAGGGGCTGCTTGGGGGCCCCCTGGGGCCCCTTCAGGCCAGCTAGGTCTTTGGGTCCTGGCTCCTTCGCTTTGGGAGCAGTCGCTGGACGTTTGGGCATGTTGGCCGGAGAGTGCTTCTCGGGCCGCGACCTGCAACCGGGCAGGTACCTCCCAGGTTCCCGGCCCAACGAAAGCCCCCAGACCCAAATGGAGAGGGGCTGCTTGGGGGCCCCCTGGGGCCCCTTCAGGCCAGCTAGGTCTTTGGGTCCTGGCTCCTTCGCTTTGGGAGCAGTCGCTGGACGTTTGGGCATGTTGGCCGGAGAGTGCTTCTCGGGCCGCGACCTGCAACCGGGCAGGTACCTCCCAGGTTCCCGGCCCAACGAAAGCCCCCAGACCCAAATGGAGAGGGGCTGCTTGGGGGCCCCCTGGGGCCCCTTCAGGCCAGCTAGGTCTTTGGGTCCTGGCTCCTTCGCTTTGGGAGCAGTCGCTGGACGTTTGGGCATGTTGGCCGGAGAGTGCTTCTCGGGCCGCGACCTGCAACCGGGCAGGTACCTCCCAGGTTCCCGGCCCAACGAAAGCCCCCAGACCCAAATGGAGAGGGGCTGCTTGGGGGCCCCCTGGGGCCCCTTCAGGCCAGCTAGGTCTTTGGGTCCTGGCTCCTTCGCTTTGGGAGCAGTCGCTGGACGTTTGGGCATGTTGGCCGGAGAGTGCTTCTCGGGCCGCGACCTGCAACCGGGCAGGTACCTCCCAGGTTCCCGGCCCAACGAAAGCCCCCAGACCCAAATGGAGAGGGGCTGCTTGGGGGCCCCCTGGGGCCCCTTCAGGCCAGCTAGGTCTTTGGGTCCTGGCTCCTTCGCTTTGGGAGCAGTCGCTGGACGTTTGGGCATGTTGGCCGGAGAGTGCTTCTCGGGCCGCGACCTGCAACCGGGCAGGTACCTCCCAGGTTCCCGGCCCAACGAAAGCCCCCAGACCCAAATGGAGAGGGGCTGCTTGGGGGCCCCCTGGGGCCCCTTCAGGCCAGCTAGGTCTTTGGGTCCTGGCTCCTTCGCTTTGGGAGCAGTCGCTGGACGTTTGGGCATGTTGGCCGGAGAGTGCTTCTCGGGCCGCGACCTGCAACCGGGCAGGTACCTCCCAGGTTCCCGGCCCAACGAAAGCCCCCAGACCCAAATGGAGAGGGGCTGCTTGGGGGCCCCCTGGGGCCCCTTCAGGCCAGCTAGGTCTTTGGGTCCTGGCTCCTTCGCTTTGGGAGCAGTCGCTGGACGTTTGGGCATGTTGGCCGGAGAGTGCTTCTCGGGCCGCGACCTGCAACCGGGCAGGTACCTCCCAGGTTCCCGGCCCAACGAAAGCCCCCAGACCCAAATGGAGAGGGGCTGCTTGGGGGCCCCCTGGGGCCCCTTCAGGCCAGCTAGGTCTTTGGGTCCTGGCTCCTTCGCTTTGGGAGCAGTCGCTGGACGTTTGGGCATGTTGGCCGGAGAGTGCTTCTCGGGCCGCGACCTGCAACCGGGCAGGTACCTCCCAGGTTCCCGGCCCAACGAAAGCCCCCAGACCCAAATGGAGAGGGGCTGCTTGGGGGCCCCCTGGGGCCCCTTCAGGCCAGCTAGGTCTTTGGGTCCTGGCTCCTTCGCTTTGGGAGCAGTCGCTGGACGTTTGGGCATGTTGGCCGGAGAGTGCTTCTCGGGCCGCGACCTGCAACCGGGCAGGTACCTCCCAGGTTCCCGGCCCAACGAAAGCCCCCAGACCCAAATGGAGAGGGGCTGCTTGGGGGCCCCCTGGGGCCCCTTCAGGCCAGCTAGGTCTTTGGGTCCTGGCTCCTTCGCTTTGGGAGCAGTCGCTGGACGTTTGGGCATGTTGGCCGGAGAGTGCTTCTCGGGCCGCGACCTGCAACCGGGCAGGTACCTCCCAGGTTCCCGGCCCAACGAAAGCCCCCAGACCCAAATGGAGAGGGGCTGCTTGGGGGCCCCCTGGGGCCCCTTCAGGCCAGCTAGGTCTTTGGGTCCTGGCTCCTTCGCTTTGGGAGCAGTCGCTGGACGTTTGGGCATGTTGGCCGGAGAGTGCTTCTCGGGCCGCGACCTGCAACCGGGCAGGTACCTCCCAGGTTCCCGGCCCAACGAAAGCCCCCAGACCCAAATGGAGAGGGGCTGCTTGGGGGCCCCCTGGGGCCCCTTCAGGCCAGCTAGGTCTTTGGGTCCTGGCTCCTTCGCTTTGGGAGCAGTCGCTGGACGTTTGGGCATGTTGGCCGGAGAGTGCTTCTCGGGCCGCGACCTGCAACCGGGCAGGTACCTCCCAGGTTCCCGGCCCAACGAAAGCCCCCAGACCCAAATGGAGAGGGGCTGCTTGGGGGCCCCCTGGGGCCCCTTCAGGCCAGCTAGGTCTTTGGGTCCTGGCTCCTTCGCTTTGGGAGCAGTCGCTGGACGTTTGGGCATGTTGGCCGGAGAGTGCTTCTCGGGCCGCGACCTGCAACCGGGCAGGTACCTCCCAGGTTCCCGGCCCAACGAAAGCCCCCAGACCCAAATGGAGAGGGGCTGCTTGGGGGCCCCCTGGGGCCCCTTCAGGCCAGCTAGGTCTTTGGGTCCTGGCTCCTTCGCTTTGGGAGCAGTCGCTGGACGTTTGGGCATGTTGGCCGGAGAGTGCTTCTCGGGCCGCGACCTGCAACCGGGCAGGTACCTCCCAGGTTCCCGGCCCAACGAAAGCCCCCAGACCCAAATGGAGAGGGGCTGCTTGGGGGCCCCCTGGGGCCCCTTCAGGCCAGCTAGGTCTTTGGGTCCTGGCTCCTTCGCTTTGGGAGCAGTCGCTGGACGTTTGGGCATGTTGGCCGGAGAGTGCTTCTCGGGCCGCGACCTGCAACCGGGCAGGTACCTCCCAGGTTCCCGGCCCAACGAAAGCCCCCAGACCCAAATGGAGAGGGGCTGCTTGGGGGCCCCCTGGGGCCCCTTCAGGCCAGCTAGGTCTTTGGGTCCTGGCTCCTTCGCTTTGGGAGCAGTCGCTGGACGTTTGGGCATGTTGGCCGGAGAGTGCTTCTCGGGCCGCGACCTGCAACCGGGCAGGTACCTCCCAGGTTCCCGGCCCAACGAAAGCCCCCAGACCCAAATGGAGAGGGGCTGCTTGGGGGCCCCCTGGGGCCCCTTCAGGCCAGCTAGGTCTTTGGGTCCTGGCTCCTTCGCTTTGGGAGCAGTCGCTGGACGTTTGGGCATGTTGGCCGGAGAGTGCTTCTCGGGCCGCGACCTGCAACCGGGCAGGTACCTCCCAGGTTCCCGGCCCAACGAAAGCCCCCAGACCCAAATGGAGAGGGGCTGCTTGGGGGCCCCCTGGGGCCCCTTCAGGCCAGCTAGGTCTTTGGGTCCTGGCTCCTTCGCTTTGGGAGCAGTCGCTGGACGTTTGGGCATGTTGGCCGGAGAGTGCTTCTCGGGCCGCGACCTGCAACCGGGCAGGTACCTCCCAGGTTCCCGGCCCAACGAAAGCCCCCAGACCCAAATGGAGAGGGGCTGCTTGGGGGCCCCCTGGGGCCCCTTCAGGCCAGCTAGGTCTTTGGGTCCTGGCTCCTTCGCTTTGGGAGCAGTCGCTGGACGTTTGGGCATGTTGGCCGGAGAGTGCTTCTCGGGCCGCGACCTGCAACCGGGCAGGTACCTCCCAGGTTCCCGGCCCAACGAAAGCCCCCAGACCCAAATGGAGAGGGGCTGCTTGGGGGCCCCCTGGGGCCCCTTCAGGCCAGCTAGGTCTTTGGGTCCTGGCTCCTTCGCTTTGGGAGCAGTCGCTGGACGTTTGGCATGTTGGCCGGAGAGTGCTTCTCGGGCCGCGACCTGCAACCGGGCAGGTACCTCCCAGGTTCCCGGCCCAACGAAAGCCCCCAGACCCAAATGGAGAGGGGCTGCTTGGGGGCCCCCTGGGGCCCCTTCAGGCCAGCTAGGTCTTTGGGTCCTGGCTCCTTCGCTTTGGGAGCAGTCGCTGGACGTTTGGCATGTTGGCCGGAGAGTGCTTCTCGGGCCGCGACCTGCAACCGGGCAGGTACCTCCCAGGTTCCCGGCCCAACGAAAGCCCCCAGACCCAAATGGAGAGGGGCTGCTTGCCGCGACCTGCAACCGGGCAGGTACCTCCCAGGTTCCCGGCCCAACGAAAGCCCCCAGACCCAGCAGTCGCTGGACGTTTGGCATGTTGGCCGGAGAGTGCTTCTCGGGCCGCGACCTGCAACCGGGCAGGTACCTCCCAGGTTCCCGGCCCAACGAAAGCCCCCAGACCCAAATGGAGAGGGGCTGCTTGGGGGCCCCCTGGGGCCCCTTCAGGCCAGCTAGGTCTTTGGGTCCTGGCTCCTTCGCTTTGGGAGCAGTCGCTGGACGTTTGGGCATGTTGGCCGGAGAGTGCTTCTCGGGCCGCGACCTGCAACCGGGCAGGTACCTCCCAGGTTCCCGGCCCAACGAAAGCCCCCAGACCCAAATGGAGAGGGGCTGCTTGGGGGCCCCCTGGGGCCCCTTCAGGCCAGCTAGGTCTTTGGGTCCTGGCTCCTTCGCTTTGGGAGCAGTCGCTGGACGTTTGGGCATGTTGGCCGGAGAGTGCTTCTCGGGCCGCGACCTGCAACCGGGCAGGTACCTCCCAGGTTCCCGGCCCAACGAAAGCCCCCAGACCCAAATGGAGAGGGGCTGCTTGGGGGCCCCCTGGGGCCCCTTCAGGCCAGCTAGGTCTTTGGGTCCTGGCTCCTTCGCTTTGGGAGCAGTCGCTGGACGTTTGGGCATGTTGGCCGGAGAGTGCTTCTCGGGCCGCGACCTGCAACCGGGCAGGTACCTCCCAGGTTCCCGGCCCAACGAAAGCCCCCAGACCCAAATGGAGAGGGGCTGCTTGGGGGCCCCCTGGGGCCCCTTCAGGCCAGCTAGGTCTTTGGGTCCTGGCTCCTTCGCTTTGGGAGCAGTCGCTGGACGTTTGGGCATGTTGGCCGGAGAGTGCTTCTCGGGCCGCGACCTGCAACCGGGCAGGTACCTCCCAGGTTCCCGGCCCAACGAAAGCCCCCAGACCCAAATGGAGAGGGGCTGCTTGGGGGCCCCCTGGGGCCCCTTCAGGCCAGCTAGGTCTTTGGGTCCTGGCTCCTTCGCTTTGGGAGCAGTCGCTGGACGTTTGGGCATGTTGGCCGGAGAGTGCTTCTCGGGCCGCGACCTGCAACCGGGCAGGTACCTCCCAGGTTCCCGGCCCAACGAAAGCCCCCAGACCCAAATGGAGAGGGGCTGCTTGGGGGCCCCCTGGGGCCCCTTCAGGCCAGCTAGGTCTTTGGGTCCTGGCTCCTTCGCTTTGGGAGCAGTCGCTGGACGTTTGGGCATGTTGGCCGGAGAGTGCTTCTCGGGCCGCGACCTGCAACCGGGCAGGTACCTCCCAGGTTCCCGGCCCAACGAAAGCCCCCAGACCCAAATGGAGAGGGGCTGCTTGGGGGCCCCCTGGGGCCCCTTCAGGCCAGCTAGGTCTTTGGGTCCTGGCTCCTTCGCTTTGGGAGCAGTCGCTGGACGTTTGGGCATGTTGGCCGGAGAGTGCTTCTCGGGCCGCGACCTGCAACCGGGCAGGTACCTCCCAGGTTCCCGGCCCAACGAAAGCCCCCAGACCCAAATGGAGAGGGGCTGCTTGGGGGCCCCCTGGGGCCCCTTCAGGCCAGCTAGGTCTTTGGGTCCTGGCTCCTTCGCTTTGGGAGCAGTCGCTGGACGTTTGGGCATGTTGGCCGGAGAGTGCTTCTCGGGCCGCGACCTGCAACCGGGCAGGTACCTCCCAGGTTCCCGGCCCAACGAAAGCCCCCAGACCCAAATGGAGAGGGGCTGCTTGGGGGCCCCCTGGGGCCCCTTCAGGCCAGCTAGGTCTTTGGGTCCTGGCTCCTTCGCTTTGGGAGCAGTCGCTGGACGTTTGGGCATGTTGGCCGGAGAGTGCTTCTCGGGCCGCGACCTGCAACCGGGCAGGTACCTCCCAGGTTCCCGGCCCAACGAAAGCCCCCAGACCCAAATGGAGAGGGGCTGCTTGGGGGCCCCCTGGGGCCCCTTCAGGCCAGCTAGGTCTTTGGGTCCTGGCTCCTTCGCTTTGGGAGCAGTCGCTGGACGTTTGGGCATGTTGGCCGGAGAGTGCTTCTCGGGCCGCGACCTGCAACCGGGCAGGTACCTCCCAGGTTCCCGGCCCAACGAAAGCCCCCAGACCCAAATGGAGAGGGGCTGCTTGGGGGCCCCCTGGGGCCCCTTCAGGCCAGCTAGGTCTTTGGGTCCTGGCTCCTTCGCTTTGGGAGCAGTCGCTGGACGTTTGGGCATGTTGGCCGGAGAGTGCTTCTCGGGCCGCGACCTGCAACCGGGCAGGTACCTCCCAGGTTCCCGGCCCAACGAAAGCCCCCAGACCCAAATGGAGAGGGGCTGCTTGGGGGCCCCCTGGGGCCCCTTCAGGCCAGCTAGGTCTTTGGGTCCTGGCTCCTTCGCTTTGGGAGCAGTCGCTGGACGTTTGGGCATGTTGGCCGGAGAGTGCTTCTCGGGCCGCGACCTGCAACCGGGCAGGTACCTCCCAGGTTCCCGGCCCAACGAAAGCCCCCAGACCCAAATGGAGAGGGGCTGCTTGGGGGCCCCCTGGGGCCCCTTCAGGCCAGCTAGGTCTTTGGGTCCTGGCTCCTTCGCTTTGGGAGCAGTCGCTGGACGTTTGGGCATGTTGGCCGGAGAGTGCTTCTCGGGCCGCGACCTGCAACCGGGCAGGTACCTCCCAGGTTCCCGGCCCAACGAAAGCCCCCAGACCCAAATGGAGAGGGGCTGCTTGGGGGCCCCCTGGGGCCCCTTCAGGCCAGCTAGGTCTTTGGGTCCTGGCTCCTTCGCTTTGGGAGCAGTCGCTGGACGTTTGGGCATGTTGGCCGGAGAGTGCTTCTCGGGCCGCGACCTGCAACCGGGCAGGTACCTCCCAGGTTCCCGGCCCAACGAAAGCCCCCAGACCCAAATGGAGAGGGGCTGCTTGGGGGCCCCCTGGGGCCCCTTCAGGCCAGCTAGGTCTTTGGGTCCTGGCTCCTTCGCTTTGGGAGCAGTCGCTGGACGTTTGGGCATGTTGGCCGGAGAGTGCTTCTCGGGCCGCGACCTGCAACCGGGCAGGTACCTCCCAGGTTCCCGGCCCAACGAAAGCCCCCAGACCCAAATGGAGAGGGGCTGCTTGGGGGCCCCCTGGGGCCCCTTCAGGCCAGCTAGGTCTTTGGGTCCTGGCTCCTTCGCTTTGGGAGCAGTCGCTGGACGTTTGGCATGTTGGCCGGAGAGTGCTTCTCGGGCCGCGACCTGCAACCGGGCAGGTACCTCCCAGGTTCCCGGCCCAACGAAAGCCCCCAGACCCAAATGGAGAGGGGCTGCTTGGGGGCCCCCTGGGGCCCCTTCAGGCCAGCTAGGTCTTTGGGTCCTGGCTCCTTCGCTTTGGGAGCAGTCGCTGGACGTTTGGCATGTTGGCCGGAGAGTGCTTCTCGGGCCGCGACCTGCAACCGGGCAGGTACCTCCCAGGTTCCCGGCCCAACGAAAGCCCCCAGACCCAAATGGAGAGGGGCTGCTTGGGGGCCCCCTGGGGCCCCTTCAGGCCAGCTAGGTCTTTGGGTCCTGGCTCCTTCGCTTTGGGAGCAGTCGCTGGACGTTTGGCATGTTGGCCGGAGAGTGCTTCTCGGGCCGCGACCTGCAACCGGGCAGGTACCTCCCAGGTTCCCGGCCCAACGAAAGCCCCCAGACCCAAATGGAGAGGGGCTGCTTGGGGGCCCCCTGGGGCCCCTTCAGGCCAGCTAGGTCTTTGGGTCCTGGCTCCTTCGCTTTGGGAGCAGTCGCTGGACGTTTGGGCATGTTGGCCGGAGAGTGCTTCTCGGGCCGCGACCTGCAACCGGGCAGGTACCTCCCAGGTTCCCGGCCCAACGAAAGCCCCCAGACCCAAATGGAGAGGGGCTGCTTGGGGGCCCCCTGGGGCCCCTTCAGGCCAGCTAGGTCTTTGGGTCCTGGCTCCTTCGCTTTGGGAGCAGTCGCTGGACGTTTGGGCATGTTGGCCGGAGAGTGCTTCTCGGGCCGCGACCTGCAACCGGGCAGGTAGCTCCCAGGTTCCCGGCCCAACGAAAGCCCCCAGACCCAAATGGAGAGGGGCTGCTTGGGGGCCCCCTGGGGCCCCTTCAGGCCAGCTAGGTCTTTGGGTCCTGGCTCCTTCGCTTTGGGAGCAGTCGGTGGACGTTTGGGCATGTTGGCCGGAGAGTGCTTCTCGGGCCGCGACCTGCAACCGGGCAGGTACCTCCCAGGTTCCCGGCCCAACGAAAGCCCCCAGACCCAAATGGAGAGGGGCTGCTTGGGGGCCCCCTGGGGCCCCTTCAGGCCAGCTAGGTCTTTGGGTCCTGGCTCCTTCGCTTTGGGAGCAGTCGCTGGACGTTTGGGCATGTTGGCCGGAGAGTGCTTCTCGGGCCGCGACCTGCAACCGGGCAGGTACCTCCCAGGTTCCCAGCCCAACGAAAGCCCCCAGACCCAAATGGAGAGGGGCTGCTTGGGGGCCCCCTGGGGCCCCTTCAGGCCAGCTAGGTCTTTGGGTCCTGGCTCCTTCGCTTTGGGAGCAGTCGCTGAACGTTTGACATGTTGGCCGGAGAGTGCTTCTCGGGCCGCGACCTGCAACCGGGCAGGCACCTCCCAGGTTCCCGGCCCAACGAAAGCCCCCAGACCCAAATGGAGAGGGGCTGCTTGGGGGCCCCCTGGGGCCCCTTCAGGCCAGCTAGGTCTTTGGGTCCTGGCTCCTTCGCTTTGGGAGCAGTCGCTGGACGTTTGGCATGTTGGCCGGAGAGTGCTTCTCGGGCCGCGACCTGCAACCGGGCAGGTACCTCCCAGGTTCCCGGCCCAACGAAAGCCCCCAGACCCAAATGGAGAGGGGCTGCTTGGGGGCCCCCTGGGGCCCCTTCAGGCCAGCTAGGTCTTTGGGTCCTGGCTCCTTCGCTTTGGGAGCAGTCGCTGGACGTTTGGCATGTTGGCCGGAGAGTGCTTCTCGGGCCGCGACCTGCAACCGGGCAGGCACCTCCCAGGTTCCCGGCCCAACGAAAGCCCCCAGACCCAAATGGAGAGGGGCTGCTTGGGGGCCCCCTGGGGCCCCTTCAGGCCAGCTAGGTCTTTGGGTCCTGGCTCCTTCGCTTTGGGAGCAGTCGCTGGACGTTTGGCATGTTGGCCGGAGAGTGCTTCTCGGGCCGCGACCTGCAACCGGGCAGGTACCTCCCAGGTTCCCGGCCCAACGAAAGCCCCCAGACCCAAATGGAGAGGGGCTGCTTGGGGGCCCCCTGGGGCCCCTTCAGGCCAGCTAGGTCTTTGGGTCCTGGCTCCTTCGCTTTGGGAGCAGTCGCTGGACGTTTGGGCATGTTGGCCGGAGAGTGCTTCTCGGGCCGCGACCTGCAACCGGGCAGGTACCTCCCAGGTTCCCGGCCCAACGAAAGCCCCCAGACCCAAATGGAGAGGGGCTGCTTGGGGGCCCCCTGGGGCCCCTTCAGGCCAGCTAGGTCTTTGGGTCCTGGCTCCTTCGCTTTGGGAGCAGTCGCTGGACGTTTGGGCATGTTGGCCGGAGAGTGCTTCTCGGGCCGCGACCTGCAACCGGGCAGGTACCTCCCAGGTTCCCGGCCCAACGAAAGCCCCCAGACCCAAATGGAGAGGGGCTGCTTGGGGGCCCCCTGGGGCCCCTTCAGGCCAGCTAGGTCTTTGGGTCCTGGCTCCTTCGCTTTGGGAGCAGTCGCTGGACGTTTGGGCATGTTGGCCGGAGAGTGCTTCTCGGGCCGCGACCTGCAACCGGGCAGGTACCTCCCAGGTTCCCGGCCCAACGAAAGCCCCCAGACCCAAATGGAGAGGGGCTGCTTGGGGGCCCCCTGGGGCCCCTTCAGGCCAGCTAGGTCTTTGGGTCCTGGCTCCTTCGCTTTGGGAGCAGTCGGTGGACGTTTGGGCATGTTGGCCGGAGAGTGCTTCTCGGGCCGCGACCTGCAACCGGGCAGGTACCTCCCAGGTTCCCGGCCCAACGAAAGCCCCCAGACCCAAATGGAGAGGGGCTGCTTGGGGGCCCCCTGGGGCCCCTTCAGGCCAGCTAGGTCTTTGGGTCCTGGCTCCTTCGCTTTGGGAGCAGTCGCTGGACGTTTGGGCATGTTGGCCGGAGAGTGCTTCTCGGGCCGCGACCTGCAACCGGGCAGGTACCTCCCAGGTTCCCGGCCCAACGAAAGCCCCCAGACCCAAATGGAGAGGGGCTGCTTGGGGGCCCCCTGGGGCCCCTTCAGGCCAGCTAGGTCTTTGGGTCCTGGCTCCTTCGCTTTGGGAGCAGTCGCTGGACGTTTGGGCATGTTGGCCGGAGAGTGCTTCTCGGGCCGCGACCTGCAACCGGGCAGGTACCTCCCAGGTTCCCGGCCCAACGAAAGCCCCCAGACCCAAATGGAGAGGGGCTGCTTGGGGGCCCCTGGGGCCCCTTCAGGCCAGCTAGGTCTTTGGGTCCTGGCTCCTTCGCTTTGGGAGCAGTCGCTGGACGTTTGGGCATGTTGGCCGGAGAGTGCTTCTCGGGCCGCGACCTGCAACCGGGCAGGTACCTCCCAGGTTCCCGGCCCAACGAAAGCCCCCAGACCCAAATGGAGAGGGGCTGCTTGGGGGCCCCCTGGGGCCCCTTCAGGCCAGCTAGGTCTTTGGGTCCTGGCTCCTTCGCTTTGGGAGCAGTCGCTGGACGTTTGGCATGTTGGCCGGAGAGTGCTTCTCGGGCCGCGACCTGCAACCGGGCAGGCACCTCCCAGGTTCCCGGCCCAACGAAAGCCCCCAGACCCAAATGGAGAGGGGCTGCTTGGGGGCCCCCTGGGGCCCCTTCAGGCCAGCTAGGTCTTTGGGTCCTGGCTCCTTCGCTTTGGGAGCAGTCGCTGGACGTTTGGGCATGTTGGCCGGAGAGTGCTTCTCGGGCCGCGACCTGCAACCGGGCAGGTACCTCCCAGGTTCCCGGCCCAACGAAAGCCCCCAGACCCAAATGGAGAGGGGCTGCTTGGGGGCCCCCTGGGGCCCCTTCAGGCCAGCTAGGTCTTTGGGTCCTGGCTCCTTCGCTTTGGGAGCAGTCGCTGGACGTTTGGCATGTTGGCCGGAGAGTGCTTCTCGGGCCGCGACCTGCAACCGGGCAGGTAGCTCCCAGGTTCCCGGCCCAACGAAAGCCCCCAGACCCAAATGGAGAGGGGCTGCTTGGGGGCCCCCTGGGGCCCCTTCAGGCCAGCTAGGTCTTTGGGTCCTGGCTCCTTCGCTTTGGGAGCAGTCGCTGGACGTTTGGCACGTTGGCCGGAGAGTGCTTCTCGGGCCGCGACCTGCAACCGGGCAGGTACCTCCCAGGTTCCCGGCCCAACGAAAGCCCCCAGACCCAAATGGAGAGGGGCTGCTTGGGGGCCCCCTGGGGCCCCTTCAGGCCAGCTAGGTCTTTGGGTCCTGGCTCCTTCGCTTTGGGAGCAGTCGCTGGACGTTTGGCATGTTGGCCGGAGAGTGCTTCTCGGGCCGCGACCTGCAACCGGGCAGGCACCTCCCAGGTTCCCGGCCCAACGAAAGCCCCCAGACCCAAATGGAGAGGGGCTGCTTGGGGGCCCCCTGGGGCCCCTTCAGGCCAGCTAGGTCTTTGGGTCCTGGCTCCTTCGCTTTGGGTGTAGTCGCTGGACGTTTGGCATGTTGGCCGGAGAGTGCTTCTCGGGCCGCGACCTGCAACCGGGCAGGTACCTCCCAGGTTCCCGGCCCAACAAAAGCCCCCAGACCCAAATGGAGAGGGGCTGCTTGGGGGCCCCCTGGGGCCCCTTCAGGCCAGCTAGGTCTTTGGGTCCTGGCTCCTTCGCTTTGGGAGCAGTCGCTGGACGTTTGGCATGTTGGCCGGAGAGTGCTTCTCGGGCCGCGACCTGCAACCGGGCAGGCACCTCCCAGGTTCCCGGCCCAACGAAAGCCCCCAGACCGAAATGGAGAGGGGCTGCTTGGGGGCCCCCTGGGGCCCCTTCAGGCCAGCTAGGTCTTTGGGTCCTGGCTCCTTCGCTTTGGGAGCAGTCGCTGGACGTTTGGCATGTTGGCCGGAGAGTGCTTCTCGGGCCGCGACCTGCAACCGGGCAGGTACCTCCCAGGTTCCCGGCCCAACGAAAGCCCCCAGACCCAAATGGAGAGGGGCTGCTTGGGGGCCCCCTGGGGCCCCTTCAGGCCAGCTAGGTCTTTGGGTCCTGGCTCCTTCACTTTGGGAGCAGTCCGCTGGACGTTTGGGCATGTTGGCCGGAGAGTGCTTCGGGCAGGTACCTCCCAGGTTCCCGGCCCAACGAAAGCCCCCAGACCCAAATGGAGAGGGGCTGCTTGGGGGCCCCCTGGGGCCCCTTCAGGCCAGCTAGGTCTTTGGGTCCTGGCTCCTTCGCTTTGGGAGCAGTCGCTGGACGTTTGGGCATGTTGGCCGGAGAGTGCTTCTCGGGCCGCGACCTGCAACCGGGCAGGTACCTCCCAGGTTCCCGGCCCAACGAAAGCCCCCAGACCCAAATGGAGAGGGGCTGCTTGGGGGCCCCCTGGGGCCCCTTCAGGCCAGCTAGGTCTTTGGGTCCTGGCTCCTTCGCTTTGGGAGCAGTCGCTGGACGTTTGGCATGTTGGCC
>NW_028168566.1:62500-82500 GCF_964237585.1 Gallinula chloropus | reverse complement strand
TAGCTGGCCTGAAGGGGCCCCAGGGGGCCCCCAAGCAGCCCCTCTCCATTTGGGTCTGGGGGCTTTCGTTGGGCCGGGAACCTGGGAGGTACCTGCCCGGTTGCTGGTCGCGGCCCGAGAAGCACTCTCCGGCCAACGTGCCGAACGTCCAGCGACTGCTCCCAAAGCGAAGGAGCCAGGACCCAAAGACCTAGCTGGCCTGAAGGGGCCCCAGGGGGCCCCCAAGCAGCCCCTCTCCATTTGGGTCTGGGGGCTTTCGTTGGGCCGGGAACCTGGGAGGTACCTGCCCGGTTGCAGGTCGCGGCCCGAGAAGCACTCTCCGGCCAACGTGCCGAACGTCCAGCGACTGCTCCCAAAGCGAAGGAGCCAGGACCCAAAGACCTAGCTGGCCTGAAGGGGCCCCACGGGGCCCCCAAGCAGCCCCTCTCCATTTGGGTCTGGGGGCTTTCGTTGGGCCGGGAACCTGGGAGGTACCTGCCCGGTTGCAGGTCGCGGCCCGAGAAGCACTCTCCGGCCAACGTGCCAAACGTCCAGCGACTGCTCCCAAAGCGAAGGAGCCAGGACCCAAAGACCTAGCTGGCCTGAAGGGGCCCCAGGGGGCCCCCAAGCAGCCCCTCTCCATTTGGGTCTGGGGGCTTTCGTTGGGCCGGGAACCTGGGAGGTACCTGCCCGGTTGCAGGTCGCGGCCCGAGAAGCACTCTCCGGCCAACGTGCCAAACGTCCAGCGACTGCTCCCAAAGCGAAGGAGCCAGGACCCAAAGACCTAGCTGGCCTGAAGGGGCCCCAGGGGGCCCCCAAGCAGCCCCTCTCCATTTGGGTCTGGGGGCTTTCGTTGGGCCGGGAACCTGGGAGGTACCTGCCCGGTTGCAGGTCGCGGCCCGAGAAGCACTCTCCGGCCAACGTGCCGAACGTCCAGCGACTGCTCCCAAAGCGAAGGAGCCAGGACCCAAAGACCTAGCTGGCCTGAAGGGGCCCCAGGGGGCCCCCAAGCAGCCCCTCTCCATTTGGGTCTGGGGGCTTTCGTTGGGCCGGGAACCTGGGAGGTACCTGCCCGGTTGCAGGTCGCGGCCCGAGAAGCACTCTCCGGCCAACGTGCCGAACGTCCAGCGACTGCTCCCAAAGCGAAGGAGCCAGGACCCAAAGACCTAGCTGGCCTGAAGGGGCCCCAGGGGGCCCCCAAGCAGCCCCTCTCCATTTGGGTCTGGGGGCTTTCGTTGGGCCGGGAACCTGGGAGGTACCTGCCCGGTTGCAGGTCGCGGCCCGAGAAGCACTCTCTGGCCAACGTGCCAAACGTCCAGCGACTGCTCCCAAAGCGAAGGAGCCAGGACCCAAAGACCTAGCTGGCCTGAAGGGGCCCCAGGGGGCCCCCAAGCAGCCCCTCTCCATTTGGGTCTGGGGGCTTTCGTTGGGCCGGGAACCTGGGAGGTACCTGCCCGGTTGCAGGTCGTGGCCCGAGAAGCACTCTCCGGCCAACGTGCCAAACGTCCAGCGACTGCTCCCAAAGCGAAGGAGCCAGGACCCAAAGACCTAGCTGGCCTGAAGGGGCCCCAGGGGGCCCCCAAGCAGCCCCTCTCCATTTGGGTCTGGGGGCTTTCGTTGGGCCGGGAACCTGGGAGGTACCTGCCCGGTTGCAGGTCGCGGCCCGAGAAGCACTCTCCGGCCAACGTGCCAAACGTCCAGCGACTGCTCCCAAAGCGAAGGAGCCAGGACCCAAAGACCTAGCTGGCCTGAAGGGGCCCCAGGGGGCCCCCAAGCAGCCCCTCTCCATTTGGGTCTGGGGGCTTTCGTTGGGCCGGGAACCTGGGAGGTACCTGCCCGGTTGCAGGTCGCGGCCCGAGAAGCACTCTCCGGCCAACGTGCCGAACGTCCAGCGACTGCTCCCAAAGCGAAGGAGCCAGGACCCAAAGACCTAGCTGGCCTGAAGGGGCCCCAGGGGGCCCCCAAGCAGCCCCTCTCCATTTGGGTCTGGGGGCTTTCGTTGGGCCGGGAACCTGGGAGGTACCTGCCCGGTTGCAGGTCGCGGCCCGAGAAGCACTCTCCGGCCAACGTGCCAAACGTCCAGCGACTGCTCCCAAAGCGAAGGAGCCAGGACCCAAAGACCTAGCTGGCCTGAAGGGGCCCCAGGGGGCCCCCAAGCAGCCCCTCTCCATTTGGGTCTGGGGGCTTTCGTTGGGCCGGGAACCTGGGAGCTACCTGCCCGGTTGCAGGTCGCGGCCCGAGAAGCACTCTCCGGCCAACGTGCCAAACGTCCAGCGACTGCTCCCAAAGCGAAGGAGCCAGGACCCAAAGACCTAGCTGGCCTGAAGGGGCCCCAGGGGGCCCCCAAGCAGCCCCTCTCCATTTGGGTCTGGGGGCTTTCGTTGGGCCGGGAACCTGGGAGGTACCTGCCCGGTTGCAAGTCGCGGCCCGAGAAGCACTCTCCGGCCAACGTGCCGAACGTCCAGCGACTGCTCCCAAAGCGAAGCAGCCAGGTCCCAAAGACCTAGCTGGCCTGAAGGGGCCCCAGGGGGCCCCCAAGCAGCCCCTCTCCATTTGGGTCTGGGGGCTTTCGTTGGGCCGGGAACCTGGGAGGTACCTGCCCGGTTGCAGGTCGCGGCCCGAGAAGCACTCTCCGGCCAACGTGCCAAACGTCCAGCGACTGCTCCCAAAGCGAAGGAGCCAGGACCCAAAGACCTAGCTGGCCTGAAGGGGCCCCAGGGGGCCCCCAAGCAGCCCCTCTCCATTTGGGTCTGGGGGCTTTCGTTGGGCCGGGAACCTGGGAGGTACCTGCCCGGTTGCAGGTCGCGGCCCGAGAAGCACTCTCCGGCCAACGTGCCGAACGTCCAGCGACTGCTCCCAAAGCGAAGGAGCCAGGACCCAAAGACCTAGCTGGCCTGAAGGGGCCCCAGGGGGCCCCCAAGCAGCCCCTCTCCATTTGGGTCTGGGGGCTTTCGTTGGGCCGGGAACCTGGGAGGTACCTGCCCGGTTGCAGGTCGCGGCCCGAGAAGCACTCTCCGGCCAACGTGCCGAACGTCCAGCGACTGCTCCCAAAGCGAAGGAGCCAGGACCCAAAGACCTAGCTGGCCTGAAGGGGCCCCAGGGGGCCCCCAAGCAGCCCCTCTCCATTTGGGTCTGGGGGCTTTCGTTGGGCCGGGAACCTGGGAGGTACCTGCCCGGTTGCAGGTCGCGGCCCGAGAAGCACTCTCCGGCCAACGTGCCGAACGTCCAGCGACTGCTCCCAAAGCGAAGGAGCCAGGACCCAAAGACCTAGCTGGCCTGAAGGGGCCCCAGGGGGCCCCCAAGCAGCCCCTCTCCATTTGGGTCTGGGGGCTTTCGTTGGGCCGGGAACCTGGGAGGTACCTGCCCGGTTGCAGGTCGCGGCCCGAGAAGCACTCTCCGGCCAACGTGCCAAACGTCCAGCGACTGCTCCCAAAGCGAAGGAGCCAGGACCCAAAGACCTAGCTGGCCTGAAGGGGCCCCAGGGGGCCCCCAAGCAGCCCCTCTCCATTTGGGTCTGGGGGCTTTCATTGGGCCGGGAACCTGGGAGGTACCTGCCCGGTTGCAGGTCGCGGCCCGAGAAGCACTCTCCGGCCAACGTGCCCAACGTCCAGCGACTGCTCCCAAAGCGAAGGAGCCAGGACCCAAAGACCTAGCTGGCCTGAAGGGGCCCCAGGGGGCCCCCAAGCAGCCCCTCTCCATTTGGGTCTGGGGGCTTTCGTTGGGCCGGGAACCTGGGAGGTACCTGCCCGGTTGCAGGTCGCGGCCCGAGAAGCACTCTCCGGCCAACGTGCCGAACGTCCAGCGACTGCTCCCAAAGCGAAGGAGCCAGGACCCAAAGACGTAGCTGGCCTGAAGGGGCCCCAGGGGGCCCCCAAGCAGCCCCTCTCCATTTGGGTCTGGGGGCTTTCGTTGGGCCGGGAACCTGGGAGGTACCTGCCCGGTTGCAGGTCGCGGCCCGAGAAGCACTCTCCGGCCAACGTGCCGAACGTCCAGCGACTGCTCCCAAAGCGAAGGAGCCAGGACCCAAAGACCTAGCTGGCCTGAAGGGGCCCCAGGGGGCCCCCAAGCAGCCCCTCTCCATTTGGGTCTGGGGGCTTTCGTTGGGCCGGGAACCTGGGAGGTACCTGCCCGGTTGCAGGTCGCGGCCCGAGAAGCACTCTCCGGCCAACGTGCCAAACGTCCAGCGACTGCTCCCAAAGCGAAGGAGCCAGGACCCAAAGACCTAGCTGGCCTGAAGGGGCCCCAGGGGGCCCCCAAGCAGCCCCTCTCCATTTGGGTCTGGGGGCTTTCGTTGGGCCGGGAACCTGGGAGGTACCTGCCCGGTTGCAGGTCGCGGCCCGAAAGCACTCTCCGGCCAACGTGCCAAACGTCCAGCGACTGCTCCCAAAGCGAAGGAGCCAGGACCCAAAGACCTAGCTGGCCTGAAGGGGCCCCAGGGGGCCCCCAAGCAGCCCCTCTCCATTTGGGTCTGGGGGCTTTCGTTGGGCCGGGAACCTGGGAGGTACCTGCCCGGTTGCAGGTCGCGGCCCGAGAAGCACTCTCCGGCCAACGTGCCAAACGTCCAGCGACTGCTCCCAAAGCGAAGGAGCCAGGACCCAAAGACCTAGCTGGCCTGAAGGGGCCCCAGGGGGCCCCCAAGCAGCCCCTCTCCATTTGGGTCTGGGGGCTTTCGTTGGGCCGGGAACCTGGGAGGTACCTGCCCGGTTGCAGGTCGCGGCCCGAGAAGCACTCTCCGGCCAACGTGCCGAACGTCCAGCGACTGCTCCCAAAGCGAAGGAGCCAGGACCCAAAGACCTAGCTGGCCTGAAGGGGCCCCAGGGGGCCCCCAAGCAGCCCCTCTCCATTTGGGTCTGGGGCTTTCGTTGGGCCGGGAACCTGGGAGGTACCTGCCCGGTTGCAGGTCGCGGCCCGAGAAGCACTCTCCGGCCAACGTGCCGAACGTCCAGCGACTGCTCCCAAAGCGAAGGAGCCAGGACCCAAAGACCTAGCTGGCCTGAAGGGGCCCCAGGGGGCCCCCAAGCAGCCCCTCTCCATTTGGGTCTGGGGGCTTTCGTTGGGCCGGGAACCTGGGAGGTACCTGCCCGGTTGCAGGTCGCGGCCCGAGAAGCACTCTCCGGCCAACGTGCCGAACGTCCAGCGACTGCTCCCAAAGCGAAGGAGCCAGGACCCAAAGACCTAGCTGGCCTGAAGGGGCCCCAGGGGGCCCCCAAGCAGCCCCTCTCCATTTGGGTCTGGGGGCTTTCGTTGGGCCGGGAACCTGGGAGGTACCTGCCCGGTTGCAGGTCGCGGCCCGAGAAGCACTCTCCGGCCAACGTGCCAAACGTCCAGCGACTGCTCCCAAAGCGAAGGAGCCAGGACCCAAAGACCTAGCTGGCCTGAAGGGGCCCCATGGGGCCCCCAAGCAGCCCCTCTCCATTTGGGTCTGGGGGCTTTCGTTGGGCCGGGAACCTGGGAGGTACCTGCCCGGTTGCAGGTCGCGGCCCGAGAAGCACTCTCCGGCCAACGTGCCGAACGTCCAGCGACTGCTCCCAAAGCGAAGGAGCCAGGACCCAAAGACCTAGCTGGCCTGAAGGGGCCCCAGGGGGCCCCCAAGCAGCCCCTCTCCATTTGGGTCTGGGGGCTTTCGTTGGCCCGGGAACCTGGGAGGTACCTGCCCGGTTGCAGGTCGCGGCCCGAGAAGCACTCTCCGGCCAACGTGCCAAACGTCCAGCGACTGCTCCCAAAGCGAAGGAGCCAGGACCCAAAGACCTAGCTGGCCTGAAGGGGCCCCAGGGGGCCCCCAAGCAGCCCCTCTCCATTTGGGTCTGGGGGCTTTCGTTGGGCCGGGAACCTGGGAGGTACCTGCCCGGTTGCAGGTCGCGGCCCGAGAAGCACTCTCCGGCCAACGTGCCGAACGTCCAGCGACTGCTCCCAAAGCGAAGGAGCCAGGACCCAAAGACCTAGCTGGCCTGAAGGGGCCCCAGGGGGCCCCCAAGCAGCCCCTCTCCATTTGGGTCTGGGGGCTTTCGTTGGGCCGGGAACCTGGGAGGTACCTGCCCGGTTGCAGGTCGCGGCCCGAGAAGCACTCTCCGGCCAACGTGCCAAACGTCCAGCGACTGCTCCCAAAGCGAAGGAGCCAGGACCCAAAGACCTAGCTGGCCTGAAGGGGCCCCAGGGGGCCCCCAAGCAGCCCCTCTCCATTTGGGTCTGGGGGCTTTCATTGGGCCGGGAACCTGGGAGGTACCTGCCCGGTTGCAGGTCGCGGCCCGAGAAGCACTCTCCGGCCAACGTGCCCAACGTCCAGCGACTGCTCCCAAAGCGAAGGAGCCAGGACCCAAAGACCTAGCTGGCCTGAAGGGGCCCCAGGGGGCCCCCAAGCAGCCCCTCTCCATTTGGGTCTGGGGGCTTTCGTTGGGCCGGGAACCTGGGAGGTACCTGCCCGGTTGCAGGTCGCGGCCCGAGAAGCACTCTCCGGCCAACGTGCCGAACGTCCAGCGACTGCTCCCAAAGCGAAGGAGCCAGGACCCAAAGACCTAGCTGGCCTGAAGGGGCCCCAGGGGGCCCCCAAGCAGCCCCTCTCCATTTGGGTCTGGGGGCTTTCGTTGGGCCGGGAACCTGGGAGGTACCTGCCCGGTTGCAGGTCGCGGCCCGAGAAGCACTCTCCGGCCAACGTGCCGAACGTCCAGCGACTGCTCCCAAAGCGAAGGAGCCAGGACCCAAAGACCTAGCTGGCCTGAAGGGGCCCCAGGGGGCCCCCAAGCAGCCCCTCTCCATTTGGGTCTGGGGGCTTTCGTTGGGCCGGGAACCTGGGAGGTACCTGCCCGGTTGCAGGTCGCGGCCCGAGAAGCACTCTCCGGCCAACGTGCCAAACGTCCAGCGACTGCTCCCAAAGCGAAGGAGCCAGGACCCAAAGACCTAGCTGGCCTGAAGGGGCCCCAGGGGGCCCCCAAGCAGCCCCTCTCCATTTGGGTCTGGGGGCTTTCGTTGGGCCGGGAACCTGGGAGGTACCTGCCCGGTTGCAGGTCGCGGCCCGAGAAGCACTCTCCGGCCAACGTGCCAAACGTCCAGCGACTGCTCCCAAAGCGAAGGAGACAGGACCCAAAGACCTAGCTGGCCTGAAGGGGCCCCAGGGGGCCCCCAAGCAGCCCCTCTCCATTTGGGTCTGGGGGCTTTCGTTGGGCCGGGAACCTGGGAGGTACCTGCCCGGTTGCAGGTCGCGGCCCGAGAAGCACTCTCCGGCCAACGTGCCGAACGTCCAGCGACTGCTCCCAAAGCGAAGGAGCCAGGACCCAAAGACCTAGCTGGCCTGAAGGGGCCCCAGGGGGCCCCCAAGCAGCCCCTCTCCATTTGGGTCTGGGGGCTTTCGTTGGGCCGGGAACCTGGGAGGTACCTGCCCGGTTGCAGGTCGCGGCCCGAGAAGCACTCTCCGGCCAACGTGCCGAACGTCCAGCGACTGCTCCCAAAGCGAAGGAGCCAGGACCCAAAGACCTAGCTGGCCTGAAGGGGCCCCAGGGGGCCCCCAAGCAGCCCCTCTCCATTCGGGTCTGGGGGCTTTCGTTGGCCCGGGAACCTGGGAGGTACCTGCCCGGTTGCAGGTCGCGGCCCGAGAAGCACTCTCCGGCCAACGTGCCAAACGTCCAGCGACTGCTCCCAAAGCGAAGGAGCCAGGACCCAAAGACCTAGCTGGCCTGAAGGGGCCCCAGGGGGCCCCCAAGCAGCCCCTCTCCATTTGGGTCTGGGGGCTTTCGTTGGGCCGGGAACCTGGGAGGTACCTGCCCGGTTGCAGGTCGCGGCCCGAGAAGCACTCTCCGGCCAACGTGCCGAACGTCCAGCGACTGCTCCCAAAGCGAAGGAGCCAGGACCCAAAGACCTAGCTGGCCTGAAGGGGCCCCAGGGGGCCCCCAAGCAGCCCCTCTCCATTTGGGTCTGGGGGCTTTCGTTGGGCCGGGAACCTGGGAGGTACCTGCCCGGTTGCAGGTCGCGGCCCGAGAAGCACTCTCCGGCCAACGTGCCGAACGTCCAGCGACTGCTCCCAAAGCGAAGGAGCCAGGACCCAAAGACCTAGCTGGCCTGAAGGGGCCCCAGGGGGCCCCCAAGCAGCCCCTCTCCATTTGGGTCTGGGGGCTTTCGTTGGGCCGGGAACCTGGGAGGTACCTGCCCGGTTGCAGGTCGCGGCCCGAGAAGCACTCTCCGGCCAACGTGCCAAACGTCCAGCGACTGCTCCCAAAGCGAAGGAGCCAGGACCCAAAGACCTAGCTGGCCTGAAGGGGCCCCAGGGGGCCCCCAAGCAGCCCCTCTCCATTTGGGTCTGGGGGCTTTCGTTGGGCCGGGAACCTGGGAGGTACCTGCCCGGTTGCAGGTCGCGGCCCGAGAAGCACTCTCCGGCCAACGTGCCAAACGTCCAGTGACTGCTCCCAAAGCGAAGGAGCCAGGACCCAAAGACCTAGCTGGCCTGAAGGGGCCCCAGGGGGCCCCCAAGCAGCCCCTCTCCATTTGGGTCTGGGGGCTTTCGTTGGGCCGGGAACCTGGGAGGTACCTGCCCGGTTGCAGGTCGCGGCCCGAGAAGCACTCTCCGGCCAACGTGCCAAACGTCCAGCGACTGCTCCCAAAGCGAAGGAGCCAGGACCCAAAGACCTAGCTGGCCTGAAGGGGCCCCAGGGGGGCCCCAAGCAGCCCCTCTCCATTTGGGTCTGGGGGCTTTCGTTGGGCCGGGAACCTGGGAGGTACCTGCCCGGTTGCAGGTCGCGGCCCGAGAAGCACTCTCCGGCCAACGTGCCAAACGTCCAGCGACTGCTCCCAAAGCGAAGGAGCCAGGACCCAAAGACCTAGCTGGCCTGAAGGGGCCCCAGGGGGCCCCCAAGCAGCCCCTCTCCATTTGGGTCTGGGGGCTTTCATTGGGCCGGGAACCTGGGAGGTACCTGCCCGGTTGCAGGTCGCGGCCCGAGAAGCACTCTCCGGCCAACGTGCCAAACGTCCAGCGACTGCTCCCAAAGCGAAGGAGCCAGGACCCAAAGACCTAGCTGGCCTGAAGGGGCCCCAGGGGGCCCCCAAGCAGCCCCTCTCCATTTGGGTCTGGGGGCTTTCGTTGGGCCGGGAACCTGGGAGGTACCTGCCCGGTTGCAGGTCGCGGCCCGAGAAGCACTCTCCGGCCAACGTGCCCAACGTCCAGCGACTGCTCCCAAAGCGAAGGAGCCAGGACCCAAAGACCTAGCTGGCCTGAAGGGGCCCCAGGGGGCCCCCAAGCAGCCCCTCTCCATTTGGGTCTGGGGGCTTTCGTTGGGCCGGGAACCTGGGAGGTACCTGCCCGGTTGCAGGTCGCGGCCCGAGAAGCACTCTCCGGCCAACGTGCCGAACGTCCAGCGACTGCTCCCAAAGCGAAGCAGCCAGGACCCAAAGACCTAGCTGGCCTGAAGGGGCCCCAGGGGGCCCCCAAGCAGCCCCTCTCCATTTGGGTCTGGGGGCTTTCGTTGGGCCGGGAACCTGGGAGGTACCTGCCCGGTTGCAGGTCGCGGCCCGAGAAGCACTCTCCGGCCAACGTGCCAAACGTCCAGCGACTGCTCCCAAAGCGAAGGAGCCAGGACCCAAAGACCTAGCTGGCCTGAAGGGGCCCCAGGGGGCCCCCAAGCAGCCCCTCTCCATTTGGGTCTGGGGGCTTTCATTGGGCCGGGAACCTGGGAGGTACCTGCCCGGTTGCAGGTCGCGGCCCGAGAAGCACTCTCCGGCCAACGTGCCGAACGTCCAGCGACTGCTCCCAAAGCGAAGGAGCCAGGACCCAAAGACCTAGCTGGCCTGAAGGGGCCCCAGGGGGCCCCCAAGCAGCCCCTCTCCATTTGGGTCTGGGGGCTTTCGTTGGGCTGGGAACCTGGGAGGTACCTGCCCGGTTGCAGGTCGCGGCCCGAGAAGCACTCTCCGGCCAACGTGCCGAACGTCCAGCGACTGCTCCCAAAGCGAAGGAGCCAGGACCCAAAGACCTAGCTGGCCTGAAGGGGCCCCAGGGGGCCCCCAAGCAGCCCCTCTCCATTTGGGTCTGGGGGCTTTCGTTGGGCCGGGAACCTGGGAGGTACCTGCCCGGTTGCAGGTCGCGGCCCGAGAAGCACTCTCCGGCCAACGTGCCGAACGTCCAGCGACTGCTCCCAAAGCGAAGGAGCCAGGACCCAAAGACCTAGCTGGCCTGAAGGGGCCCCAGGGGGCCCCCAAGCAGCCCCTCTCCATTTGGGTCTGGGGGCTTTCGTTGGGCCGGGAACCTGGGAGGTACCTGCCCGGTTGCAGGTCGCGGCCCGAGAAGCACTCTCCGGCCAACGTGCCAAACGTCCAGCGACTGCTCCCAAAGCGAAGGAGCCAGGACCCAAAGACCTAGCTGGCCTGAAGGGGCCCCAGGGGGCCCCCAAGCAGCCCCTCTCCATTTGGGTCTGGGGGCTTTCGTTGGGCCGGGAACCTGGGAGGTACCTGCCCGGTTGCAGGTCGCGGCCCGAGAAGCACTCTCCGGCCAACGTGCCAAACGTCCAGCGACTGCTCCCAAAGCGAAGGAGCCAGGACCCAAAGACCTAGCTGGCCTGAAGGGGCCCCAGGGGGCCCCCAAGCAGCCCCTCTCCATTTGGGTCTGGGGGCTTTCGTTGGGCCGGGAACCTGGGAGGTACCTGCCCGGTTGCAGGTCGCGGCCCGAGAAGCACTCTCCGGCCAACGTGCCGAACGTCCAGCGACTGCTCCCAAAGCGAAGGAGCCAGGACCCAAAGACCTAGCTGGCCTGAAGGGGCCCCAGGGGGCCCCCAAGCAGCCCCTCTCCATTTGGGTCTGGGGGCTTTCGTTGGGCCGGGAACCTGGGAGGTACCTGCCCGGTTGCAGGTCGCGGCCCGAGAAGCACTCTCCGGCCAACGTGCCGAACGTCCAGCGACTGCTCCCAAAGCGAAGGAGCCAGGACCCAAAGACCTAGCTGGCCTGAAGGGGCCCCAGGGGGCCCCCAAGCAGCCCCTCTCCATTTGGGTCTGGGGGCTTTCGTTGGGCCGGGAACCTGGGAGGTACCTGCCCGGTTGCAGGTCGCGGCCCGAGAAGCACTCTCCGGCCAACGTGCCGAACGTCCAGCGACTGCTCCCAAAGCGAAGGAGCCAGGACCCAAAGACCTAGCTGGCCTGAAGGGGCCCCAGGGGGCCCCCAAGCAGCCCCTCTCCATTTGGGTCTGGGGGCTTTCGTTGGGCCGGGAACCTGGGAGGTACCTGCCCGGTTGCAGGTCGCGGCCCGAGAAGCACTCTCCGGCCAACGTGCCAAACGTCCAGCGACTGCTCCCAAAGCGAAGGAGCCAGGACCCAAAGACCTAGCTGGCCTGAAGGGGCCCCAGGGGGCCCCCAAGCAGCCCCTCTCCATTTGGGTCTGGGGGCTTTCGTTGGGCCGGGAACCTGGGAGGTACCTGCCCGGTTGCAGGTCGCGGCCCGAGAAGCACTCTCCGGCCAACGTGCCAAACGTCCAGCGACTGCTCCCAAAGCGAAGGAGCCAGGACCCAAAGACCTAGCTGGCCTGAAGGGGCCCCAGGGGGCCCCCAAGCAGCCCCTCTCCATTTGGGTCTGGGGGCTTTCGTTGGGCCGGGAACCTGGGAGGTACCTGCCCGGTTGCAGGTCGTGGCCCGAGAAGCACTCTCCGGCCAACGTGCCGAACGTCCAGCGACTGCTCCCAAAGCGAAGGAGCCAGGACCCAAAGACCTAGCTGGCCTGAAGGGGCCCCAGGGGGCCCCCAAGCAGCCCCTCTCCATTTGGGTCTGGGGGCTTTCGTTGGGCCGGGAACCTGGGAGGTACCTGCCCGGTTGCAGGTCGCGGCCCGAGAAGCACTCTCCGGCCAACGTGCCGAACGTCCAGCGACTGCTCCCAAAGCGAAGGAGCCAGGACCCAAAGACCTAGCTGGCCTGAAGGGGCCCCAGGGGGCCCCCAAGCAGCCCCTCTCCATTTGGGTCTGGGGGCTTTCGTTGGGCCGGGAACCTGGGAGGTACCTGCCCGGTTGCAGGTCGCGGCCCGAGAAGCACTCTCCGGCCAACGTGCCAAACGTCCAGCGACTGCTCCCAAAGCGAAGGAGCCAGGACCCAAAGACCTAGCTGGCCTGAAGGGGCCCCAGGGGGCCCCCAAGCAGCCCCTCTCCATTTGGGTCTGGGGGCTTTCGTTGGGCCGGGAACCTGGGAGGTACCTGCCCGGTTGCAGGTCGCGGCCCGAGAAGCACTCTCCGGCCAACGTGCCGAACGTCCAGCGACTGCTCCCAAAGCGAAGGAGCCAGGACCCAAAGACCTAGCTGGCCTGAAGGGGCCCCAGGGGGCCCCCAAGCAGCCCCTCTCCATTTGGGTCTGGGGGCTTTCGTTGGGCCGGGAACCTGGGAGGTACCTGCCCGGTTGCAGGTCGCGGCCCGAGAAGCACTCTCCGGCCAACGTGCCGAACGTCCAGCGACTGCTCCCAAAGCGAAGGAGCCAGGACCCAAAGACCTAGCTGGCCTGAAGGGGCCCCAGGGGGCCCCCAAGCAGCCCCTCTCCATTTGGGTCTGGGGGCTTTCGTTGGGCCGGGAACCTGGGAGGTACCTGCCCGGTTGCAGGTCGC
This sequence comes from Gallinula chloropus, assembly GCF_964237585.1. Lineage (NCBI taxonomy): Eukaryota > Metazoa > Chordata > Aves > Gruiformes > Rallidae > Gallinula > Gallinula chloropus. Next base: position 69,976 of record NW_028168566.1, on the reverse strand, counting down.
GGCCCGAGAAGCACTCTCCGGCCAACGTGCCAAACGTCCAGCGACTGCTCCCAAAGCGAAGGAGCCAGGACCCAAAGACCTAGCTGGCCTGAAGGGGCCCCAGGGGGCCCCCAAGCAGCCCCTCTCCATTTGGGTCTGGGGGCTTTCGTTGGGCCGGGAACCTGGGAGGTACCTGCCCGGTTGCAGGTCGCGGCCCGAGAAGCACTCTCCGGCCAACGTGCCAAACGTCCAGCGACTGCTCCCAAAGCGAAGGAGCCAGGACCCAAAGACCTAGCTGGCCTGAAGGGGCCCCAGGGGGCCCCCAAGCAGCCCCTCTCCATTTGGGTCTGGGGGCTTTCGTTGGGCCGGGAACCTGGGAGGTACCTGCCCGGTTGCAGGTCGCGGCCCGAGAAGCACTCTCCGGCCAACGTGCCAAACGTCCAGCGACTGCTCCCAAAGCGAAGGAGACAGGACCCAAAGACCTAGCTGGCCTGAAGGGGCCCCAGGGGGCCCCCAAGCAGCCCCTCTCCATTTGGGTCTGGGGGCTTTCGTTGGGCCGGGAACCTGGGAGGTACCTGCCCGGTTGCAGGTCGCGGCCCGAGAAGCACTCTCCGGCCAACGTGCCAAACGTCCAGCGACTGCTCCCAAAGCGAAGGAGCCAGGACCCAAAGACCTAGCTGGCCTGAAGGGGCCCCAGGGGGCCCCCAAGCAGCCCCTCTCCATTTGGGTCTGGGGGCTTTCGTTGGGCCGGGAACCTGGGAGGTACCTGCCCGGTTGCAGGTCGCGGCCCGAGAAGCACTCTCCGGCCAACGTGCCAAACGTCCAGCGACTGCTCCCAAAGCGAAGGAGCCAGGACCCAAAGACCTAGCTGGCCTGAAGGGGCCCCAGGGGGCCCCCAAGCAGCCCCTCTCCATTTGGGTCTGGGGGCTTTCGTTGGGCCGGGAACCTGGGAGGTACCTGCCCGGTTGCAGGTCGCGGCCCGAGAAGCACTCTCCGGCCAACGTGCCAAACGTCCAGCGACTGCTCCCAAAGCGAAGGAGCCAGGACCCAAAGACCTAGCTGGCCTGAAGGGGCCCCAGGGGGCCCCCAAGCAGCCCCTCTCCATTTGGGTCTGGGGGCTTTCGTTGGGCCGGGAACCTGGGAGGTACCTGCCCGGTTGCAGGTCGCGGCCCGAGAAGCACTCTCCGGCCAACGTGCCGAACGTCCAGCGACTGCTCCCAAAGCGAAGGAGCCAGGACCCAAAGACCTAGCTGGCCTGAAGGGGCCCCAGGGGGCCCCCAAGCAGCCCCTCTCCATTTGGGTCTGGGGGCTTTCGTTGGGCCGGGAACCTGGGAGGTACCTGCCCGGTTGCAGGTCGCGGCCCGAGAAGCACTCTCCGGCCAACGTGCCAAACGTCCAGCGACTGCTCCCAAAGCGAAGGAGCCAGGACCCAAAGACCTAGCTGGCCTGAAGGGGCCCCAGGGGGCCCCCAAGCAGCCCCTCTCCATTTGGGTCTGGGGGCTTTCGTTGGGCCGGGAACCTGGGAGGTACCTGCCCGGTTGCAGGTCGCGGCCCGAGAAGCACTCTCCGGCCAACGTGCCAAACGTCCAGCGACTGCTCCCAAAGCGAAGGAGCCAGGACCCAAAGACCTAGCTGGCCTGAAGGGGCCCCAGGGGGCCCCCAAGCAGCCCCTCTCCATTTGGGTCTGGGGGCTTTCGTTGGGCCGGGAACCTGGGAGGTACCTGCCCGGTTGCAGGTCGCGGCCCGAGAAGCACTCTCCGGCCAACGTGCCAAACGTCCAGCGACTGCTCCCAAAGCGAAGGAGCCAGGACCCAAAGACCTAGCTGGCCTGAAGGGGCCCCAGGGGGCCCCAAGCAGCCCCTCTCCATTTGGGTCTGGGGGCTTTCGTTGGGCCGGGAACCTGGGAGGTACCTGCCCGGTTGCAGGTCGCGGCCCGAGAAGCACTCTCCGGCCAACGTGCCGAACGTCCAGCGACTGCTCCCAAAGCGAAGGAGCCAGGACCCAAAGACCTAGCTGGCCTGAAGGGGCCCCAGGGGGCCCCCAAGCAGCCCCTCTCCATTTGGGTCTGGGGGCTTTCGTTGGGCCGGGAACCTGGGAGGTACCTGCCCGGTTGCAGGTCGCGGCCCGAGAAGCACTCTCCGGCCAACGTGCCCAACGTCCAGCGACTGCTCCCAAAGCGAAGGAGCCAGGACCCAAAGACCTAGCTGGCCTGAAGGGGCCCCAGGGGGCCCCCAAGCAGCCCTCTCCATTTGGGTCTGGGGGCTTTCGTTGGGCCGGGAACCTGGGAGGTACCTGCCCGGTTGCAGGTCGCGGCCCGAGAAGCACTCTCCGGCCAACGTGCCAAACGTCCAGCGACTGCTCCCAAAGCGAAGGAGCCAGGACCCAAAGACCTAGCTGGCCTGAAGGGGCCCCAGGGGGCCCCCAAGCAGCCCCTCTCCATTTGGGTCTGGGGGCTTTCGTTGGGCCGGGAACCTGGGAGGTACCTGCCCAGTTGCAGGTCGCGGCCCGAGAAGCACTCTCCGGCCAACGTGCCAAACGTCCAGCGACTGCTCCCAAAGCGAAGGAGCCAGGACCCAAAGACCTAGCTGGCCTGAAGGGGCCCCAGGGGGCCCCCAAGCAGCCCCTCTCCATTTGGGTCTGGGGGCTTTCGTTGGGCCGGGAACCTGGGAGGTACCTGCCCGGTTGCAGGTCGCGGCCCGAGAAGCACTCTCCGGCCAACGTGCCAAACGTCCAGCGACTGCTCCCAAAGCGAAGGAGCCAGGACCCAAAGACCTAGCTGGCCTGAAGGGGCCCCAGGGGGCCCCCAAGCAGCCCCTCTCCATTTGGGTCTGGGGGCTTTCGTTGGGCCGGGAACCTGGGAGGTACCTGCCCGGTTGCAGGTCGCGGCCCGAGAAGCACTCTCCGGCCAACGTGCCCAACGTCCAGCGACTGCTCCCAAAGCGAAGGAGCCAGGACCCAAAGACCTAGCTGGCCTGAAGGGGCCCCAGGGGGCCCCAAGCAGCCCCTCTCCATTTGGGTCTGGGGGCTTTCGTTGGGCCGGGAACCTGGGAGGTACCTGCCCGGTTGCAGGTCGCGGCCCGAGAAGCACTCTCCGGCCAACGTGCCCAACGTCCAGCGACTGCTCCCAAAGCGAAGGAGCCAGGACCCAAAGACCTAGCTGGCCTGAAGGGGCCCCAGGGGGCCCCAAGCAGCCCCTCTCCATTTGGGTCTGGGGGCTTTCGTTGGGCCGGGAACCTGGGAGGTACCTGCCCGGTTGCAGGTCGCGGCCCGAGAAGCACTCTCCGGCCAACGTGCCAAACGTCCAGCGACTGCTCCCAAAGCGAAGGAGCCAGGACCCAAAGACCTAGCTGGCCTGAAGGGGCCCCAGGGGGCCCCCAAGCAGGCCCTCTCCATTTGGGTCTGGGGGCTTTCGTTGGGCCGGGAACCTGGGAGGTACCTGCCCGGTTGCAGGTCGCGGCCCGAGAAGCACTCTCCGGCCAACGTGCCCAACGTCCAGCGACTGCTCCCAAAGCGAAGGAGCCAGGACCCAAAGACCTAGCTGGCCTGAAGGGGCCCCAGGGGGCCCCCAAGCAGCCCCTCTCCATTTGGGTCTGGGGGCTTCGTCTGGGGGCTTTCTTTAGGCTGAGAACCTGGGAGATACCAGCAAGGTTGCAGTTCGCGGCCCGAGAAGCACTCTCCGGCCAACGTGCCCAACTCGCAGCAACTGCTCCCAAAGCGAAGGAGCCAGGACCCAAAGACCTAGCTGCTGACCAAGCAGCCCCTCTCCATTCTATGGGTATCTGGGGGCTTTCCTTGGGCCGGGAACCTGGGAGGTACCTGCCCGGTTGCAGGTCGCGGCCCGAGAAGCACTCTCCGGCCAACGTGCCCAACGTCCAGCGACTGCTCCCAAAGCGAAGGAGCCAGGACCCAAAGACCTAGCTGGCCTGAAGGGGCCCCAGGGGGCCCCCAAGCAGCCCCTCTCCATTTGGGTCTGGGGGCTTTCGTTGGGCCGGGAACCTGGGAGGTACCTGCCCGGTTGCAGGTCGCGGCCCGAGAAGCACTCTCCGGCCAACGTGCCCAACGTCCAGCGACTGCTCCCAAAGCGAAGGAGCCAGGACCCAAAGACCTAGCTGGCCTGAAGGGGCCCCAGGGGGCCCCCAAGCAGCCCCTCTCCATTTGGGTCTGGGGGCTTTCGTTGGGCCGGGAACCTGGGAGGTACCTGCCCGGTTGCAGGTCGCGGCCCGAGAAGCACTCTCCGGCCAACGTGCCCAACGTCCAGCGACTGCTCCCAAAGCGAAGGAGCCAGGACCCAAAGACCTAGCTGGCCTGAAGGGGCCCCAGGGGGCCCCCAAGCAGCCCCTCTCCATTTGGGTCTGGGGGCTTTCGTTGGGCCGGGAACCTGGGAGGTACCTGCCCGGTTGCAGGTCGCGGCCCGAGAAGCACTCTCCGGCCAACGTGCCCAACGTCCAGCGACTGCTCCCAAAGCGAAGGAGCCAGGACCCAAAGACCTAGCTGGCCTGAAGGGGCCCCAGGGGGCCCCCAAGCAGCCCCTCTCCATTTGGGTCTGGGGGCTTTCGTTGGGCCGGGAACCTGGGAGGTACCTGCCCGGTTGCAGGTCGCGGCCCGAGAAGCACTCTCCGGCCAACGTGCCCAACGTCCAGCGACTGCTCCCAAAGCGAAGGAGCCAGGACCCAAAGACCTAGCTGGCCTGAAGGGGCCCCAGGGGGCCCCCAAGCAGCCCCTCTCCATTTGGGTCTGGGGGCTTTCGTTGGGCCGGGAACCTGGGAGGTACCTGCCCGGTTGCAGGTCGCGGCCCGAGAAGCACTCTCCGGCCAACGTGCCCAACGTCCAGCGACTGCTCCCAAAGCGAAGGAGCCAGGACCCAAAGACCTAGCTGGCCTGAAGGGGCCCCAGGGGGCCCCCAAGCAGCCCCTCTCCATTTGGGTCTGGGGGCTTTCGTTGGGCCGGGAACCTGGGAGGTACCTGCCCGGTTGCAGGTCGCGGCCCGAGAAGCACTCTCCGGCCAACGTGCCCAACGTCCAGCGACTGCTCCCAAAGCGAAGGAGCCAGGACCCAAAGACCTAGCTGGCCTGAAGGGGCCCCAGGGGGCCCCCAAGCAGCCCCTCTCCATTTGGGTCTGGGGGCTTTCGTTGGGCCGGGAACCTGGGAGGTACCTGCCCGGTTGCAGGTCGCGGCCCGAGAAGCACTCTCCGGCCAACGTGCCCAACGTCCAGCGACTGCTCCCAAAGCGAAGGAGCCAGGACCCAAAGACCTAGCTGGCCTGAAGGGGCCCCAGGGGGCCCCCAAGCAGCCCCTCTCCATTTGGGTCTGGGGGCTTTCGTTGGGCCGGGAACCTGGGAGGTACCTGCCCGGTTGCAGGTCGCGGCCCGAGAAGCACTCTCCGGCCAACGTGCCCAACGTCCAGCGACTGCTCCCAAAGCGAAGGAGCCAGGACCCAAAGACCTAGCTGGCCTGAAGGGGCCCCAGGGGGCCCCCAAGCAGCCCCTCTCCATTTGGGTCTGGGGGCTTTCGTTGGGCCGGGAACCTGGGAGGTACCTGCCCGGTTGCAGGTCGCGGCCCGAGAAGCACTCTCCGGCCAACGTGCCCAACGTCCAGCGACTGCTCCCAAAGCGAAGGAGCCAGGACCCAAAGACCTAGCTGGCCTGAAGGGGCCCCAGGGGGCCCCCAAGCAGCCCCTCTCCATTTGGGTCTGGGGGCTTTCGTTGGGCCGGGAACCTGGGAGGTACCTGCCCGGTTGCAGGTCGCGGCCCGAGAAGCACTCTCCGGCCAACGTGCCCAACGTCCAGCGACTGCTCCCAAAGCGAAGGAGCCAGGACCCAAAGACCTAGCTGGCCTGAAGGGGCCCCAGGGGGCCCCCAAGCAGCCCCTCTCCATTTGGGTCTGGGGGCTTTCGTTGGGCCGGGAACCTGGGAGGTACCTGCCCGGTTGCAGGTCGCGGCCCGAGAAGCACTCTCCGGCCAACGTGCCAAACGTCCAGCGACTGCTCCCAAAGCGAAGGAGCCAGGACCCAAAGACCTAGCTGGCCTGAAGGGGCCCCAGGGGGCCCCCAAGCAGCCCCTCTCCATTTGGGTCTGGGGGCTTTCGTTGGGCCGGGAACCTGGGAGGTACCTGCCCGGTTGCAGGTCGCGGCCCGAGAAGCACTCTCCGGCCAACGTGCCCAACGTCCAGCGACTGCTCCCAAAGCGAAGGAGCCAGGACCCAAAGACCTAGCTGGCCTGAAGGGGCCCCAGGGGGCACCCAAGCAGCCCCTCTCCATTTGGGTCTGGGGGCTTTCGTTGGGCCGGGAACCTGGGAGGTACCTGCCCGGTTGCAGGTCGCGGCCCGAGAAGCACTCTCCGGCCAACGTGCCCAACGTCCAGCGACTGCTCCCAAAGCGAAGGAGCCAGGACCCAAAGACCTAGCTGGCCTGAAGGGGCCCCAGGGGGCCCCCAAGCAGCCCCTCTCCATTTGGGTCTGGGGGCTTTCGTTGGGCCGGGAACCTGGGAGGTACCTGCCCGGTTGCAGGTCGCGGCCCGAGAAGCACTCTCCGGCCAACGTGCCAAACGTCCAGCGACTGCTCCCAAAGCGAAGGAGCCAGGACCCAAAGACCTAGCTGGCCTGAAGGGGCCCCAGGGTTCCCCCAAGCAGCCCCTCTCCATTTGGGTCTGGGGGCTTTCGTTGGGCCGGGAACCTGGGAGGTACCTGCCCGGTTGCAGGTCGCGGCCCGAGAAGCACTCTCCGGCCAACGTGCCCAACGTCCAGCGACTGCTCCCAAAGCGAAGGAGCCAGGACCCAAAGACCTAGCTGGCCTGAAGGGGCCCCAGGGGGCCCCCAAGCAGCCCCTCTCCATTTGGGTCTGGGGGCTTTCATTGGGCCGGGAACCTGGGAGGTACCTGCCCGGTTGCAGGTCGCGGCCCGAGAAGCACTCTCCGGCCAACGTGCCAAACGTCCAGCGACTGCTCCCAAAGCGAAGGAGCCAGGACCCAAAGACCTAGCTGGCCTGAAGGGGCCCCAGGGGGCCCCCAAGCAGCCCCTCTCCATTTGGGTCTGGGGGCTTTCGTTGGGCCGGGAACCTGGGAGGTACCTGCCCGGTTGCAGGTCGCGGCCCGAGAAGCACTCTCCGGCCAACGTGCCCAACGTCCAGCGACTGCTCCCAAAGCGAAGGAGCCAGGACCCAAAGACCTAGCTGGCCTGAAGGGGCCCCAGGGGGCCCCCAAGCAGCCCCTCTCCATTTGGGTCTGGGGGCTTTCGTTGGGCCGGGAACCTGGGAGGTACCTGCCCGGTTGCAGGTCGCGGCCCGAGAAGCACTCTCCGGCCAACGTGCCGAACGTCCAGCGACTGCTCCCAAAGCGAAGGAGCCAGGACCCAAAGACCTAGCTGGCCTGAAGGGGCCCCAGGGGGCCCCCAAGCAGCCCCTCTCCATTTGGGTCTGGGGGCTTTCGTTGGGCCGGGAACCTGGGAGGTACCTGCTCAGTTGCAGGTCGCGGCCCGAGAAGCACTCTCCGGCCAACGTGCCAA
>NW_028168566.1:0-47500 GCF_964237585.1 Gallinula chloropus | reverse complement strand
GCCGGGAACCTGGGAGGTACCTGCCCGGTTGCAGGTCGCGGCCCGAGAAGCACTCTCCGGCCAACGTGCCAAACGTCCAGCGACTGCTCCCAAAGCGAAGGAGCCAGGACCCAAAGACCTAGCTGGCCTGAAGGGGCCCCAGGGGGCCCCCAAGCAGCCCCTCTCCATTCGGGTCTGGGGGTTTCGTTGGGCTGGGAACCTGGGAGGTACCTGCCCGGTTGCAGGTCGCGGCCCGAGAAGCACTCTCCGGCCAACGTGCCGAAAGTCCAGCGACTGCTCCCAAAGCGAAGGAGCCAGGACCCAAAGACCTAGCTGGCCTGAAGGGGCCCCAGGGGGCCCCCAAGCAGCCCCTCTCCATTTGGGTCTGGGGGCTTTCGTTGGGCCGGTAACCTGGGAGGTACCTGCCCGGTTGCTGGTCGCGGCCCGAGAAGCACTCTCCGGCCAATATGCCGAACGTCCAGCGACTGCTCCCAAAGCGAAGGAGCCAGGACCCAAAGACCTAGCTGGCCTGAAGGGGCCCCAGGGGGCCCCCAAGCAGCCCCTCTCCATTTGGGTCTGGGGGCTTTCGTTGGGCCGGGAACCTGGGAGGTACCTGCCCGGTTGCAGGTCGCGGCCCGAGAAGCACTCTCCGGCCAACGTGCCAAACGTCCAGCGACTGCTCCCAAAGCGAAGGAGCCAGGACCCAAAGACCTAGCTGGCCTGAAGGGGCCCCAGGGGGCCCCCAAGCAGCCCCTCTCCATTTGGGTCTGGGGGCTTTCGTTGGGCCGGGAACCTGGGAGGTACCTGCCCGGTTGCAGGTCGCGGCCCGAGAAGCACTCTCCGGCCAACGTGCCGAACGTCCAGCGACTGCTCCCAAAGCGAAGGAGCCAGGACCCAAAGACCTAGCTGGCCTGAAGGGGCCCCAGGGGGCCCCCAAGCAGCCCCTCTCCATTTGGGTCTGGGGGCTTTCGTTGGGCCGGGAACCTGGGAGGTACCTGCCCGGTTGCAGGTCGCGGCCCGAGAAGCACTCTCCGGCCAACGTGCCAAACGTCCAGCGACTGCTCCCAAAGCGAAGGAGCCAGGACCCAAAGACCTAGCTGGCCTGAAGGGGCCCCAGGGGGCCCCCAAGCAGCCCCTCTACATTTGGGTCTGGGGGCTTTCGTTGGGCCGGGAACCTGGGAGGTACCTGCCCGGTTGCAGGTCGCGGCCCGAGAAGCACTCTCCGGCCAACGTGCCCAACGTCCAGCGACTGCTCCCAAAGCGAAGGAGCCAGGACCCAAAGACCTAGCTGGCCTGAAGGGGCCCCAGGGGGCCCCCAAGCAGCCCCTCTCCATTTGGGTCTGGGGGCTTTCGTTGGGCCGGGAACCTGGGAGGTACCTGCCCGGTTGCAGGTCGCGGCCCGAGAAGCACTCTCCGGCCAACGTGCCAAACGTCCAGCGACTGCTCCCAAAGCGAAGGAGCCAGGACCCAAAGACCTAGCTGGCCTGAAGGGGCCCCAGGGGGCCCCCAAGCAGCCCCTCTCCATTTGGGTCTGGGGGCTTTCGTTGGGCCGGGAACCTGGGAGGTACCTGCCCGGTTGCAGGTCGCGGCCCGAGAAGCACTCTCCGGCCAACGTGCCGAACGTCCAGCGACTGCTCCCAAAGCGAAGGAGCCAGGACCCAAAGACCTAGCTGGCCTGAAGGGGCCCCAGGGGGCCCCCAAGCAGCCCCTCTCCATTTGGGTCTGGGGGCTTTCTTTGGGCCGGGAACCTGGGAGGTACCTGCCCGGTTGCAGGTCGCGGCCCGAGAAGCACTCTCCGGCCAACGTGCCAAACGTCCAGCGACTGCTCCCAAAGCGAAGGAGCCAGGACCCAAAGACCTAGCTGGCCTGAAGGGGCCCCAGGGGGCCCCCAAGCAGCCCCTCTCCATTTGGGTCTGGGGGCTTTCGTTGGGCCGGGAACCTGGGAGGTACCTGCCCGGTTGCAGGTCGCGGCCCGAGAAGCACTCTCCGGCCAACGTGCCAAACGTCCAGCGACTGCTCCCAAAGCGAAGGAGCCAGGACCCAAAGACCTAGCTGGCCTGAAGGGGCCCCAGGGGGCCCCCAAGCAGCCCCTCTCCATTTGGGTCTGGGGGCTTTCGTTGGGCCGGGAACCTGGGAGGTACCTGCCCGGTTGCAGGTCGCGGCCCGAGAAGCACTCTCCGGCCAACGTGCCGAACGTCCAGCGACTGCTCCCAAAGCGAAGGAGCCAGGACCCAAAGACCTAGCTGGCCTGAAGGGGCCCCAGGGGGCCCCCAAGCAGCCCCTCTCCATTTGGGTCTGGGGGCTTTCGTTGGGCCGGGAACCTGGGAGGTACCTGCCCGGTTGCAGGTCGCGGCCCGAGAAGCACTCTCCGGCCAACGTGCCAAACGTCCAGCGACTGCTCCCAAAGCGAAGGAGCCAGGACCCAAAGACCTAGCTGGCCTGAAGGGGCCCCAGGGGTCCCCCAAGCAGCCCCTCTCCATTTGGGTCTGGGGGCTTTCGTTGGGCCGGGAACCTGGGAGGTACCTGCCCGGTTGCAGGTCGCGGCCCGAGAAGCACTCTCCGGCCAACGTGCCAAACGTCCAGCGACTGCTCCCAAAGCGAAGCAGCCAGGACCCAAAGACCTAGCTGGCCTGAAGGGGCCCCAGGGGGCCCCCAAGCAGCCCCTCTCCATTTGGGTCTGGGGGCTTTCGTTGGGCCGGGAACCTGGGAGGTACCTGCCCGGTTGCAGGTCGCGGCCCGAGAAGCACTCTCCGGCCAACGTGCCAAACGTCCAGCGACTGCTCCCAAAGCGAAGGAGCCAGGACCCAAAGACCTAGCTGGCCTGAAGGGGCCCCAGGGGGCCCCCAAGCAGCCCCTCTCCATTCGGGTCTGGGGGTTTCATTGGGCTGGGAACCTGGGAGGTACCTGCCCGGTTGCAGGTCGCGGCCCGAGAAGCACTCTCCGGCCAACGTGCCGAAAGTCCAGCGACTGCTCCCAAAGCGAAGGAGCCAGGACCCAAAGACCTAGCTGGCCTGAAGGGGCCCCAGGGGGCCCCCAAGCAGCCCCTCTCCATTTGGGTCTGGGGGCTTTCGTTGGGCCGGGAACCTGGGAGGTACCTGCCCGGTTGCAGGTCGCGGCCCGAGAAGCACTCTCCGGCCAACGTGCCAAACGTCCAGCGACTGCTCCCAAAGCGAAGGAGCCAGGACCCAAAGACCTAGCTGGCCTGAAGGGGCCCCAGGGGGCCCCCAAGCAGCCCCTCTCCATTTGGGTCTGGGGGCTTTCGTTGGGCCGGGAACCTGGGAGGTACCTGCCCGGTTGCAGGTCGCGGCCCGAGAAGCACTCTCCGGCCAACGTGCCGAACGTCCAGCGACTGCTCCCAAAGCGAAGCAGCCAGGACCCAAAGACCTAGCTGGCCTGAAGGGGCCCCAGGGGGCCCCCAAGCAGCCCCTCTCCATTTGGGTCTGGGGGCTTTCGTTGGGCCGGGAACCTGGGAGGTACCTGCCCGGTTGCAGGTCGCGGCCCGAGAAGCACTCTCCGGCCAACGTGCCGAACGTCCAGCGACTGCTCCCAAAGCGAAGCAGCCAGGACCCAAAGACCTAGCTGGCCTGAAGGGGCCCCAGGGGGCCCCCAAGCAGCCCCTCTCCATTTGGGTCTGGGGGCTTTCGTTGGGCCGGGAACCTGGGAGGTACCTGCCCGGTTGCAGGTCGCGGCCCGAGAAGCACTCTCCGGCCAACGTGCCAAACGTCCGGCGACTGCTCCCAAAGCGAAGGAGCCAGGACCCAAAGACCTAGCTGGCCTGAAGGGGCCCCAGGGGGCCCCCAAGCAGCCCCTCTCCATTTGGGTCTGGGGGCTTTCGTTGGGCCGGGAACCTGGGAGGTACCTGCCCGGTTGCAGGTCGCGGCCCGAGAAGCACTCTCCGGCCAACGTGCCAAACGTCCAGCGACTGCTCCCAAAGCGAAGGAGCCAGGACCCAAAGACCTAGCTGGCCTGAAGGGGCCCCAGGGGGCCCCCAAGCAGCCCCTGTCCATTTGGGTCTGGGGGCTTTCGTTGGGCCGGGAACCTGGGAGGTACCTGCCCGGTTGCAGGTCGCGGCCCGAGAAGCACTCTCCGGCCAACGTGCCGAACGTCCAGCGACTGCTCCCAAAGCGAAGGAGCCAGGACCCAAAGACCTAGCTGGCCTGAAGGGGCCCCAGGGGGCCCCCAAGCAGCCCCTCTCCATTTGGGTCTGGGGGCTTTCGTTGGGCCGGGAACCTGGGAGGTACCTGCCCGGTTGCAGGTCGCGGCCCGAGAAGCACTCTCCCGCCAACGTGCCAAACGTCCAGCGACTGCTCCCAAAGCGAAGGAGCCAGGACCCAAAGACCTAGCTGGCCTGAAGGGGCCCCAGGGGGCCCCCAAGCAGCCCCTCTCCATTTGGGTCTGGGGGCTTTCGTTGGGCCGGGAACCTGGGAGGTACCTGCCCGGTTGCAGGTCGCGGCCCGAGAAGCACTCTCCGGCCAATGTGCCAAACGTCCAGCGACTGCTCCCAAAGCGAAGGAGCCAGGACCCAAAGACCTAGCTGGCCTGAAGGGGCCCCAGGGGGCCCCCAAGCAGCCCCTCTCCATTTGGGTCTGGGGGCTTTCGTTGGGCCGGGAACCTGGGAGGTACCTGCCCGGTTGCAGGTCGCGGCCCGAGAAGCACTCTCCGGCCAACGTGCCGAACGTCCAGCGACTGCTCCCAAAGCGAAGGAGCCAGGACCCAAAGACCTAGCTGGCCTGAAGGGGCCCCAGGGGGCCCCCAAGCAGCCCCTCTCCATTCGGGTCTGGGGGTTTCGTTGGGCTGGGAACCTGGGAGGTACCTGCCCGGTTGCAGGTCGCGGCCCGAGAAGCACTCTCCGGCCAACGTGCCAAACGTCCAGCGACTGCTCCCAAAGCGAAGGAGCCAGGACCCAAAGACCTAGCTGGCCTGAAAGGGCCCCAGGGGGCCCCCAAGCAGCCCCTCTCCATTTGGGTCTGGGGGCTTTCGTTGGGCCGGGAACCTGGGAGGTACCTGCCCGGTTGCAGGTCGCGGCCCGAGAAGCACTCTCCGGCCAACGTGCCAAACGTCCAGCGACTGCTCCCAAAGCGAAGCAGCCAGGACCCAAAGACCTAGCTGGCCTGAAGGGGCCCCAGGGGGCCCCCAAGCAGCCCCTCTCCATTTGGGTCTGGGGGCTTTCGTTGGGCCGGGAACCTGGGAGGTACCTGCCCGGTTGCAGGTCGCGGCCCGAGAAGCACTCTCCGGCCAACGTGCCAAACGTCCAGCGACTGCTCCCAAAGCGAAGGAGCCAGGACCCAAAGACCTAGCTGGCCTGAAGGGGCCCCAGGGGGCCCCCAAGCAGCCCCTCTCCATTTGGGTCTGGGGGCTTTCGTTGGGCCGGGAACCTGGGAGGTACCTGCCCGGTTGCAGGTCGCGGCCCGAGAAGCACTCTCCGGCCAACGTGCCAAACGTCCAGCGACTGCTCCCAAAGCGAAGGAGCCAGGACCCAAAGACCTAGCTGGCCTGAAGGGGCCCCAGGGGGCCCCCAAGCAGCCCCTCTCCATTTGGGTCTGGGGGCTTTCGTTGGGCCGGGAACCTGGGAGGTACCTGCCCGGTTGCAGGTCGCGGCCCGAGAAGCACTCTCCGGCCAACGTGCCAAACGTCCAGCGACTGCTCCCAAAGCGAAGGAGCCAGGACCCAAAGACCTAGCTGGCCTGAAGGGGCCCCAGGGGGCCCCCAAGCAGCCCCTCTCCATTTGGGTCTGGGGGCTTTCGTTGGGCCGGGAACCTGGGAGGTACCTGCCCGGTTGCAGGTCGCGGCCCGAGAAGCACTCTCCGGCCAACGTGCCGAACGTCCAGCGACTGCTCCCAAAGCGAAGGAGCCAGGACACAAAGACCTAGCTGGCCTGAAGGGGCCCCAGGGGGCCCCCAAGCAGCCCCTCTCCATTTGGGTCTGGGGGCTTTCGTTGGGCCGGGAACCTGGGAGGTACCTGCCCGGTTGCAGGTCGCGGCCCGAGAAGCACTCTCCGGCCAACGTGCCGAACGTCCAGCGACTGCTCCCAAAGCGAAGGAGCCAGGACCCAAAGACCTAGCTGGCCTGAAGGGGCCCCAGGGGGCCCCCAAGCAGCCCCTCTCCATTTGGGTCTGGGGGCTTTCGTTGGGCCGGGAACCTGGGAGGTACCTGCCCGGTTGCAGGTCGCGGCCCGAGAAGCACTCTCCGGCCAATGTGCCAAACGTCCAGCGACTGCTCCCAAAGCGAAGGAGCCAGGACCCAAAGACCTAGCTGGCCTGAAGGGGCCCCAGGGGGCCCCCAAGCAGCCCCTCTCCATTTGGGTCTGGGGGCTTTCGTTGGGCCGGGAACCTGGGAGGTACCTGCCCGGTTGCAGGTCGCGGCCCGAGAAGTAATCTCCGGCCAACGTGCCGAACGTCCAGCGACTGCTCCCAAAGCGAAGGAGCCAGGACCCAAAGACCTAGCTGGCCTGAAGGGGCCCCAGGGGGCCCCCAAGCAGCCCCTCTCCATTTGGGTCTGGGGGCTTTCGTTGGGCCGGGAACCTGGGAGGTACCTGCCCGGTTGCAGGTCGCGGCCCGAGAAGCACTCTCCGGCCAACGTGCCAAACGTCCAGCGCCTGCTCCCAAAGCGAAGGAGCCAGGACCCAAAGACCTAGCTGGCCTGAAGGGGCCCCAGGGGGCCCCCAAGCAGCCCCTCTCCATTTGGGTCTGGGGGCTTTCGTTGGGCCGGGAACCTGGGAGGTACCTGCCCGGTTGCAGGTCGCGGCCCGAGAAGCACTCTCCGGCCAACGTGCCAAACGTCCAGCGACTGCTCCCAAAGCGAAGGAGCCAGGACCCAAAGACCTAGCTGGCCTGAAGGGGCCCCAGGGGGCCCCCAAGCAGCCCCTCTCCATTTGGGTCTGGGGGCTTTCGTTGGGCCGGGAACCTGGGAGGTACCTGCCCGGTTGCAGGTCGCGGCCCGAGAAGCACTCTCCGGCCAACGTGCCGAACGTCCAGCGACTGCTCCCAAAGCGAAGGAGCCAGGACCCAAAGACCTAGCTGGCCTGAAGGGGCCCCAGGGGGCCCCCAAGCAGCCCCTCTCCATTTGGGTCTGGGGGCTTTCGTTGGGCCGGGAACCTGGGAGGTACCTGCCCGGTTGCAGGTCGCGGCCCGAGAAGTAATCTCCGGCCAACGTGCCGAACGTCCAGCGACTGCTCCCAAAGCGAAGGAGCCAGGACCCAAAGACCTAGCTGGCCTGAAGGGGCCCCAGGGGGCCCCCAAGCAGCCCCTCTCCATTTGGGTCTGGGGGCTTTCGTTGGGCCGGGAACCTGGGAGGTACCTGCCCGGTTGCAGGTCGCGGCCCGAGAAGTAATCTCCGGCCAACGTGCCGAACGTCCAGCGACTGCTCCCAAAGCGAAGGAGCCAGGACCCAAAGACCTAGCTGGCCTGAAGGGGCCCCAGGGGGCCCCCAAGCAGCCCCTCTCCATTTGGGTCTGGGGGCTTTCGTTGGGCCGGGAACCTGGGAGGTACCTGCCCGGTTGCAGGTCGCGGCCCGAGAAGAAATCTCCGGCCAACGTGCCAAACGTCCAGCGACTGCTCCCAAAGCGAAGCAGCCAGGACCCAAAGACCTAGCTGGCCTGAAGGGGCAGGGGGCCCCCAAGCAGCACCTCTCCATTTGGGTCTGGGGGCTTTCGTTGGGCCGGGAACCTGGGAGGTACCTGCCCGGTTGCAGGTCGCGGCCCGAGAAGCACTCTCCGGCCAACGTGCCAAACGTCCAGCGACTGCTCCCAAAGCGAAGGAGCCAGGACCCAAAGACCTAGCTGGCCTGAAGGGGCCCCAGGGGGCCCCCAAGCAGCCCCTCTCCATTTGGGTCTGGGGGCTTTCGTTGGGCCGGGAACCTGGGAGGTACCTGCCCGGTTGCAGGTCGCGGCCCGAGAAGCACTCTCCGGCCAACGTGCCAAACGTCCAGCGACTGCTCCCAAAGCGAAGGAGCCAGGACCCAAAGACCTAGCTGGCCTGAAGGGGCCCCAGGGGGCCCCCAAGCAGCCCCTCTCCATTTGGGTCTGGGGGCTTTCGTTGGGCCGGGAACCTGGGAGGTACCTGCCCGGTTGCAGGTCGCGGCCCGAGAAGCACTCTCCGGCCAACGTGCCGAACGTCCAGCGACTGCTCCCAAAGCGAAGGAGCCAGGACCCAAAGACCTAGCTGGCCTGAAGGGGCCCCAGGGGGCCCCCAAGCAGCCCCTCTCCATTTGGGTCTGGGGGCTTTCGTTGGGCCGGGAACCTGGGAGGTACCTGCCCGGTTGCAGGTCGCGGCCCGAGAAGCACTCTCCGGCCAACGTGCCAAACGTCCAGCGACTGCTCCCAAAGCGAAGGAGCCAGGACCCAAAGACCTAGCTGGCCTGAAGGGGCCCCAGGGGGCCCCCAAGCAGCCCCTCTCCATTTGGGTCTGGGGGCTTTTGTTGGGCCGGGAACCTGGGAGGTACCTGCCCGGTTGCAGGTCGCGGCCCGAGAAGCACTCTTCGGCCAACGTGCCAAATGTCCAGCGACTGCTCCCAAAGCGAAGGAGCCAGGACCCAAAGACCTAGCTGGCCTGAAGGGGCCCCAGGGGGCCCCCAAGAAGCCCCTCTCCATTTGGGTCTGGGGGCTTTCGTTGGGCCGGGAACCTGGGAGGTACCTGCCCGGTTGCAGGTCGCGGCCCGAGAAGCACTCTCCGGCCAACGTGCCAAACGTCCAGCGACTGCTCCCAAAGCGAAGGAGCCAGGACCCAAAGACCTAGCTGGCCTGAAGGGGCCCCAGGGGGCCCCCAAGCAGCCCCTCTCCATTTGTGTCTGGGGGCTTTCGTTGGGCCGGGAACCTGGGAGGTACCTGCCCGGTTGCAGGTCGCGGCCCGAGAAGCACTCTCCGGCCAACGTGCCAAACGTCCAGCGACTGCTCCCAAAGCGAAGGAGCCAGGACCCAAAGACCTAGCTGGCCTGAAGGGGCCCCAGGGGGCCCCCAAGCAGCCCCTCTCCATTTGGGTCTGGGGGCTTTCGTTGGGCCGGGAACCTGGGAGGTACCTGCCCGGTTGCAGGTCGCGGCCCGAGAAGCACTCTCCGGCCAACGTGCCAAACGTCCAGCGACTGCTCCCAAAGCGAAGGAGCCAGGACCCAAAGACCTAGCTGGCCTGAAGGGGCCCCAGGGGGCCCCCAAGCAGCCCCTCTCCATTTGGGTCTGGGGGCTTTCGTTGGGCCGGGAACCTGGGAGGTACCTGCCCGGTTGCAGGTCGCGGCCCGAGAAGCACTCTCCGGCCAACGTGCCAAACGTCCAGCGACTGCTCCCAAAGCGAAGGAGCCAGGACCCAAAGACCTAGCTGGCCTGAAGGGGCCCCAGGGGGCCCCCAAGCAGCCCCTCTCCATTTGGGTCTGGGGGCTTTCGTTGGGCCGGGAACCTGGGAGGTACCTGCCCGGTTGCAGGTCGCGGCCCGAGAAGCACTCTCCGGCCAACGTGCCAAACGTCCAGCGACTGCTCCCAAAGCGAAGGAGCCAGGACCCAAAGACCTAGCTGGCCTGAAGGGGCCCCAGGGGGCCCCCAAGCAGCCCCTCTCCATTTGGGTCTGGGGGCTTTCGTTGGGCCGGGAACCTGGGAGGTACCTGCCCGGTTGCAGGTCGCGGCCCGAGAAGCACTCTCCGGCCAACGTGCCAAACGTCCAGCGACTGCTCCCAAAGCGAAGGAGCCAGGACCCAAAGACCTAGCTGGCCTGAAGGGGCCCCAGGGGGCCCCCAAGCAGCCCCTCTCCATTTGGGTCTGGGGGCTTTCGTTGGGCCGGGAACCTGGGAGGTAACTGCCCGGTTGCAGGTCGCGGCCCGAGAAGCACTCTCTGGCCAACGTGCCAAACGTCCAGCGACTGCTCCCAAAGCGAAGGAGCCAGGACCCAAAGACCTAGCTGGCCTGAAGGGGCCCCAGGGGGCCCCCAAGCAGCCCCTCTCCATTTGGGTCTGGGGGCTTTCGTTGGGCCGGGAACCTGGGAGGTACCTGCCCGGTTGCAGGTCGCGGCCCGAGAAGCACTCTCCGGCCAACGTGCCAAACGTCCAGCGACTGCTCCCAAAGCGAAGGAGCCAGGACCCAAAGACCTAGCTGGCCTGAAGGGGCCCCAGGGGGCCCCCAAGCAGCCCCTCTCCATTTGGGTCTGGGGGCTTTCGTTGGGCCGGGAACCTGGGAGGTACCTGCCCGGTTGCAGGTCGCGGCCCGAGAAGCACTCTCCGGCCAACGTGCCGAACGTCCAGCGACTGCTCCCAAAGCGAAGGAGCCAGGACCCAAAGACCTAGCTGGCCTGAAGGGGCCCCAGGGGGCCCCCAAGCAGCCCCTCTCCATTTGGGTCTGGGGGCTTTCGTTGGGCCGGGAACCTGGGAGGTACCTGCCCGGTTGCAGGTCGCGGCCCGAGAAGCACTCTCCGGCCAACGTGCCGAACGTCCAGCGACTGCTCCCAAAGCGAAGGAGCCAGGACCCAAAGACCTAGCTGGCCTGAAGGGGCCCCAGGGGGCCCCCAAGCAGCCCCTCTCCATTTGGGTCTGGGGGCTTTCGTTGGGCCGGGAACCTGGGAGGTACCTGCCCGGTTGCAGGTCGCGGCCCGAGAAGCACTCTCCGGCCAACGTGCCCAACGTCCAGCGACTGCTCCCAAAGCGAAGGAGCCAGGACCCAAAGACCTAGCTGGCCTGAAGGGGCCCCAGGGGGCCCCCAAGCAGCCCCTCTCCATTTGGGTCTGGGGGCTTTCTTTGGGCCGGGAACCTGGGAGGTACCTGCCCGGTTGCAGGTCGCGGCCCGAGAAGCACTCTCCGGCCAACGTGCCAAACGTCCAGCGACTGCTCCCAAAGCGAAGGAGCCAGGACACAAAGACCTAGCTGGCCTGAAGGGGCCCCAGGGGGCCCCCAAGCAGCCCCTCTCCATTTGGGTCTGGGGGCTTTCGTTGGGCCGGGAACCTGGGAGGTACCTGCCCGGTTGCAGGTCGCGTCCCGAGAAGCACTCTCCGGCCAACGTGCCAAACGTCCAGCGACTGCTCCCAAAGCGAAGGAGCCAGGACCCAAAGACCTAGCTGGCCTGAAGGGGCCCCAGGGGGCCCCCAAGCAGCCCCTCTCCATTTGGGTCTGGGGGCTTTCGTTGGGCCGGGAACCTGGGAGGTACCTGCCCGGTTGCAGGTCGCGGCCCGAGAAGCACTCTCCGGCCAACGTGCCAAACGTCCAGCGACTGCTCCCAAAGCGAAGGAGCCAGGACCCAAAGACCTAGCTGGCCTGAAGGGGCCCCAGGGGGCCCCCAAGCAGCCCCTCTCCATTTGGGTCTGGGGGCTTTCGTTGGGCCGGGAACCTGGGAGGTACCTGCCCGGTTGCAGGTCGCGGCCCGAGAAGCACTCTCCGGCCAACGTGCCAAACGTCCAGCGACTGCTCCCAAAGCGAAGGAGCCAGGACCCAAAGACCTAGCTGGCCTGAAGGGGCCCCAGGGGGCCCCCAAGCAGCCCCTCTCCATTTGGGTCTGGGGGCTTTCGTTGGGCCGGGAACCTGGGAGGTACCTGCCCGGTTGCAGGTCGCGGCCCGAGAAGCACTCTCCGGCCAACGTGCCAAACGTCCAGCGACTGCTCCCAAAGCGAAGGAGCCAGGACCCAAAGACCTAGCTGGCCTGAAGGGGCCCCAGGGGGCCCCCAAGCAGCCCCTCTCCATTTGGGTCTGGGGGCTTTCGTTGGGCCGGGAACCTGGGAGGTACCTGCCCGGTTGCAGGTCGCGGCCCGAGAAGCACTCTCCGGCCAACGTGCCAAACGTCCAGCGACTGCTCCCAAAGCGAAGGAGCCAGGACCCAAAGACCTAGCTGGCCTGAAGGGGCCCCAGGGGGCCCCCAAGCAGCCCCTCTCCATTTGGGTCTGGGGGCTTTCGTTGGGCCGGGAACCTGGGAGGTACCTGCCCGGTTGCAGGTCGCGGCCCGAGAAGCACTCTCCGGCCAACGTGCCCAACGTCCAGCGACTGCTCCCAAAGCGAAGGAGCCAGGACCCAAAGACCTAGCTGGCCTGAAGGGGCCCCAGGGGGCCCCCAAGCAGCCCCTCTCCATTTGGGTCTGGGGGCTTTCGTTGGGCCGGGAACCTGGGAGGTACCTGCCCGGTTGCAGGTCGCGGCCCGAGAAGCACTCTCCGGCCAACGTGCCAAACGTCCAGCGACTGCTCCCAAAGCGAAGGAGCCAGGACCCAAAGACCTAGCTGGCCTGAAGGGGCCCCAGGGGGCCCCCAAGCAGCCCCTCTCCATTTGGGTCTGGGGGCTTTCGTTGGGCCGGGAACCTGGGAGGTACCTGCCCGGTTGCAGGTCGCGGCCCGAGAAGCACTCTCCGGCCAACGTGCCGAACGTCCAGCGACTGCTCCCAAAGCGAAGGAGCCAGGACCCAAAGACCTAGCTGGCCTGAAGGGGCCCCAGGGGGCCCCCAAGCAGCCCCTCTCCATTTGGGTCTGGGGGCTTTCGTTGGGCCGGGAACCTGGGAGGTACCTGCCCGGTTGCAGGTCGCGGCCCGAGAAGCACTCTCCGGCCAACGTGCCAAACGTCCAGCGACTGCTCCCAAAGCGAAGGAGCCAGGACCCAAAGACCTAGCTGGCCTGAAGGGGCCCCAGGGGGCCCCCAAGCAGCCCCTCTCCATTTGGGTCTGGGGGCTTTCGTTGGGCCGGGAACCTGGGAGGTACCTGCCCGGTTGCAGGTCGCGGCCCGAGAAGCACTCTCCGGCCAACGTGCCAAACGTCCAGCGACTGCTCCCAAAGCGAAGGAGCCAGGACCCAAAGACCTAGCTGGCCTGAAGGGGCCCCAGGGGGCCCCCAAGCAGCCCCTCTCCATTTGGGTCTGGGGGCTTTCGTTGGGCCGGGAACCTGGGAGGTACCTGCCCGGTTGCAGGTCGCGGCCCGAGAAGCACTCTCCGGCCAACGTGCCAAACGTCCAGCGACTGCTCCCAAAGCGAAGGAGCCAGGACCCAAAGACCTAGCTGGCCTGAAGGGGCCCCAGGGGGCCCCCAAGCAGCCCCTCTCCATTTGGGTCTGGGGGCTTTCGTTGGGCCGGGAACCTGGGAGGTACCTGCCCGGTTGCAGGTCGCGGCCCGAGAAGCACTCTCCGGCCAACGTGCCCAACGTCCAGCGACTGCTCCCAAAGCGAAGGAGCCAGGACCCAAAGACCTAGCTGGCCTGAAGGGGCCCCAGGGGGCCCCCAAGCAGCCCCTCTCCATTTGGGTCTGGGGGCTTTCGTTGGGCCGGGAACCTGGGAGGTACCTGCCCGGTTGCAGGTCGCGGCCCGAGAAGCACTCTCCGGCCAACGTGCCAAACGTCCAGCGACTGCTCCCAAAGCGAAGGAGCCAGGACCCAAAGACCTAGCTGGCCTGAAGGGGCCCCAGGGGGCCCCCAAGCAGCCCCTCTCCATTTGGGTCTGGGGGCTTTCGTTGGGCCGGGAACCTGGGAGGTACCTGCCCGGTTGCAGGTCGCGGCCCGAGAAGCACTCTCCGGCCAACGTGCCGAACGTCCAGCGACTGCTCCCAAAGCGAAGGAGCCAGGACCCAAAGACCTAGCTGGCCTGAAGGGGCCCCAGGGGGCCCCCAAGCAGCCCCTCTCCATTTGGGTCTGGGGGCTTTCTTTGGGCCGGGAACCTGGGAGGTACCTGCCCGGTTGCAGGTCGCGGCCCGAGAAGCACTCTCCGGCCAACGTGCCAAACGTCCAGCGACTGCTCCCAAAGCGAAGGAGCCAGGACCCAAAGACCTAGCTGGCCTGAAGGGGCCCCAGGGGGCCCCCAAGCAGCCCCTCTCCATTTGGGTCTGGGGGCTTTCGTTGGGCCGGGAACCTGGGAGGTACCTGCCCGGTTGCAGGTCGCGGCCCGAGAAGCACTCTCCGGCCAACGTGCCAAACGTCCGGCGACTGCTCCCAAAGCGAAGGAGCCAGGACACAAAGACCTAGCTGGCCTGAAGGGGCCCCAGGGGGCCCCCAAGCAGCCCCTCTCCATTTGGGTCTGGGGGCTTTCGTTGGGCCGGGAACCTGGGAGGTACCTGCCCGGTTGCAGGTCGCGTCCCGAGAAGCACTCTCCGGCCAACGTGCCAAACGTCCAGCGACTGCTCCCAAAGCGAAGGAGCCAGGACCCAAAGACCTAGCTGGCCTGAAGGGGCCCCAGGGGGCCCCCAAGCAGCCCCTCTCCATTTGGGTCTGGGGGCTTTCGTTGGGCCGGGAACCTGGGAGGTACCTGCCCGGTTGCAGGTCGCGGCCCGAGAAGCACTCTCCGGCCAACGTGCCGAACGTCCAGCGACTGCTCCCAAAGCGAAGGAGCCAGGACACAAAGACCTAGCTGGCCTGAAGGGGCCCCAGGGGGCCCCCAAGCAGCCCCTCTCCATTTGGGTCTGGGGGCTTTCGTTGGGCCGGGAACCTGGGAGGTACCTGCCTGGTTGCAGGTCGCGTCCCGAGAAGCACTCTCCGGCCAACGTGCCAAACGTCCAGCGACTGCTCCCAAAGCGAAGGAGCCAGGACCCAAAGACCTAGCTGGCCTGAAGGGGCCCCAGGGGGCCCCCAAGCAGCCCCTCTCCATTTGGGTCTGGGGGCTTTCGTTGGGCCGGGAACCTGGGAGGTACCTGCCCGGTTGCAGGTCGCGGCCCGAGAAGCACTCTCCGGCCAACGTGCCAAACGTCCAGCGACTGCTCCCAAAGCGAAGGAGCCAGGACCCAAAGACCTAGCTGGCCTGAAGGGGCCCCAGGGGGCCCCCAAGCAGCCCCTCTCCATTTGGGTCTGGGGGCTTTCGTTGGGCCGGGAACCTGGGAGGTACCTGCCCGGTTGCAGGTCGCGGCCCGAGAAGCACTCTCCGGCCAACGTGCCAAACGTCCAGCGACTGCTCCCAAAGCGAAGGAGCCAGGACCCAAAGACCTAGCTGGCCTGAAGGGGCCCCAGGGGGCCCCCAAGCAGCCCCTCTCCATTTGGGTCTGGGGGCTTTCTTTGGGCCGGGAACCTGGGAGGTACCTGCCCGGTTGCAGGTCGCGGCCCGAGAAGCACTCTCCGGCCAACGTGCCAAACGTCCAGCGACTGCTCCCAAAGCGAAGGAGCCAGGACCCAAAGACCTAGCTGGCCTGAAGGGGCCCCAGGGGGCCCCCAAGCAGCCCCTCTCCATTTGGGTCTGGGGGCTTTCGTTGGGCCGGGAACCTGGGAGGTACCTGCCCGGTTGCAGGTCGCGGCCCGAGAAGCACTCTCCGGCCAACGTGCCAAACGTCCAGCGACTGCTCCCAAAGCGAAGGAGCCAGGACCCAAAGACCTAGCTGGCCTGAAGGGGCCCCAGGGGGCCCCCAAGCAGCCCCTCTCCATTTGGGTCTGGGGGCTTTCGTTGGGCCGGGAACCTGGGAGGTACCTGCCCGGTTGCAGGTCGCGGCCCGAGAAGCACTCTCCGGCCAACGTGCCAAACGTCCAGCGACTGCTCCCAAAGCGAAGGAGCCAGGACCCAAAGACCTAGCTGGCCTGAAGGGGCCCCAGGGGGCCCCCAAGCAGCCCCTCTCCATTTGGGTCTGGGGGCTTTCGTTGGGCCGGGAACCTGGGAGGTACCTGCCCGGTTGCAGGTCGCGGCCCGAGAAGCACTCTCCGGCCAACGTGCCAAACGTCCAGCGACTGCTCCCAAAGCGAAGGAGCCAGGACCCAAAGACCTAGCTGGCCTGAAGGGGCCCCAGGGGGCCCCCAAGCAGCCCCTCTCCATTTGGGTCTGGGGGCTTTCGTTGGGCCGGGAACCTGGGAGGTACCTGCCCGGTTGCAGGTCGCGGCCCGAGAAGCACTCTCCGGCCAACGTGCCGAACGTCCAGCGACTGCTCCCAAAGCGAAGGAGCCAGGACCCAAAGACCTAGCTGGCCTGAAGGGGCCCCAGGGGGCCCCCAAGCAGCCCCTCTCCATTTGGGTCTGGGGGCTTTCGTTGGGCCGGGAACCTGGGAGGTACCTGCCCGGTTGCAGGTCGCGGCCCGAGAAGCACTCTCCGGCCAACGTGCCAAACGTCCAGCGACTGCTCCCAAAGCGAAGGAGCCAGGACCCAAAGACCTAGCTGGCCTGAAGGGGCCCCAGGGGGCCCCCAAGCAGCCCCTCTCCATTTGGGTCTGGGGGCTTTCGTTGGGCCGGGAACCTGGGAGGTACCTGCCCAGTTGCAGGTCGCGGCCCGAGAAGCACTCTCCGGCCAACGTGCCAAACGTCCAGCGACTGCTCCCAAAGCGAAGGAGCCAGGACCCAAAGACCTAGCTGGCCTGAAGGGGCCCCAGGGGGCCCCCAAGCAGCCCCTCTCCATTTGGGTCTGGGGGCTTTCGTTGGGCCGGGAACCTGGGAGGTACCTGCCCGGTTGCAGGTCGCGGCCCGAGAAGCACTCTCCGGCCAACGTGCCAAACGTCCAGCGACTGCTCCCAAAGCGAAGGAGCCAGGACCCAAAGACCTAGCTGGCCTGAAGGGGCCCCAGGGGGCCCCCAAGCAGCCCCTCTCCATTTGGGTCTGGGGGCTTTCGTTGGGCCGGGAACCTGGGAGGTACCTGCCCGGTTGCAGGTCGCGGCCCGAGAAGCACTCTCCGGCCAACGTGCCGAACGTCCAGCGACTGCTCCCAAAGCGAAGGAGCCAGGACCCAAAGACCTAGCTGGCCTGAAGGGGCCCCAGGGGGCCCCCAAGCAGCCCCTCTCCATTTGGGTCTGGGGGCTTTCGTTGGGCCGGGAACCTGGGAGGTACCTGCCCGGTTGCAGGTCGCGGCCCGAGAAGCACTCTCCGGCCAACGTGCCAAACGTCCAGCGACTGCTCCCAAAGCGAAGGAGCCAGGACCCAAAGACCTAGCTGGCCTGAAGGGGCCCCAGGGGGCCCCCAAGCAGCCCCTCTCCATTTGGGTCTGGGGGCTTTCGTTGGGCCGGGAACCTGGGAGGTACCTGCCCGGTTGCAGGTCGCGGCCCGAGAAGCACTCTCCGGCCAACGTGCCAAACGTCCAGCGACTGCTCCCAAAGCGAAGGAGCCAGGACCCAAAGACCTAGCCGGCCTGAAGGGGCCCCAGGGGGCCCCCAAGCAGCCCCTCTCCATTTGGGTCTGGGGGCTTTCGTTGGGCCGGGAACCTGGGAGGTACCTGCCCGGTTGCAGGTCGCGGCCCGAGAAGCACTCTCCGGCCAACGTGCCAAACGTCCAGCGACTGCTCCCAAAGCGAAGGAGCCAGGACCCAAAGACCTAGCTGGCCTGAAGGGGCCCCAGGGGGCCCCCAAGCAGCCCCTCTCCATTTGGGTCTGGGGGCTTTCTTTGGGCCGGGAACCTGGGAGGTACCTGCCCGGTTGCAGGTCGCGGCCCGAGAAGCACTCTCCGGCCAACGTGCCAAACGTCCAGCGACTGCTCCCAAAGCGAAGGAGCCAGGACCCAAAGACCTAGCTGGCCTGAAGGGGCCCCAGGGGGCCCCCAAGCAGCCCCTCTCCATTTGGGTCTGGGGGCTTTCATTGGGCCGGGAACCTGGGAGGTACCTGCCCGGTTGCAGGTCGCGGCCCGAGAAACACTCTCCGGCCAACGTGCCAAACGTCTAGCGACTGCTCCCAAAGCGAAGGAGCCAGGACCCAAAGACCTAGCTGGCCTGAAGGGGCCCCAGGGGGCCCCCAAGCAGCCCCTCTCCATTTGGGTCTGGGGGCTTTCGTTGGGCCGGGAACCTGGGAGGTACCTGCCCGGTTGCAGGTCGCGGCCCGAGAAGCACTCTCCGGCCAACGTGCCAAACGTCCAGCGACTGCTCCCAAAGCGAAGGAGCCAGGACCCAAAGACCTAGCTGGCCTGAAGGGGCCCCAGGGGGCCCCCAAGCAGCCCCTCTCCATTTGGGTCTGGGGGCTTTCGTTGGGCCGGGAACCTGGGAGGTACCTGCCCGGTTGCAGGTCGCGGCCCGAGAAGCACTCTCCGGCCAACGTGCCAAACGTCCAGCGACTGCTCCCAAAGCGAAGGAGCCAGGACCCAAAGACCTAGCTGGCCTGAAGGGGCCCCAGGGGGCCCCCAAGCAGCCCCTCTCCATTTGGGTCTGGGGGCTTTCGTTGGGCCGGGAACCTGGGAGGTACCTGCCCGGTTGCAGGTCGCGGCCCGAGAAGCACTCTCCGGCCAACGTGCCGAACGTCCAGCGACTGCTCCCAAAGCGAAGGAGCCAGGACACAAAGACCTAGCTGGCCTGAAGGGGCCCCAGGGGGCCCCCAAGCAGCCCCTCTCCATTTGGGTCTGGGGGCTTTCGTTGGGCCGGGAACCTGGGAGGTACCTGCCTGGTTGCAGGTCGCGGCCCGAGAAGCACTCTCCGGCCAACGTGCCAAACGTCCAGCGACTGCTCCCAAAGCGAAGGAGCCAGGACCCAAAGACCTAGCTGGCCTGAAGGGGCCCCAGGGGGCCCCCAAGCAGCCCCTCTCCATTTGGGTCTGGGGGCTTTCGTTGGGCCGGGAACCTGGGAGGTACCTGCCCGGTTGCAGGTCGCGGCCCGAGAAGCACTCTCCGGCCAACGTGCCGAACGTCCAGCGACTGCTCCCAAAGCGAAGGAGCCAGGACCCAAAGACCTAGCTGGCCTGAAGGGGCCCCAGGGGGCCCCCAAGCAGCCCCTCTCCATTTGGGTCTGGGGGCTTTCGTTGGGCCGGGAACCTGGGAGGTACCTGCCCGGTTGCAGGTCGCGGCCCGAGAAGCACTCTCCGGCCAACGTGCCGAACGTCCAGCGACTGCTCCCAAAGCGAAGGAGCCAGGACCCAAAGACCTAGCTGGCCTGAAGGGGCCCCAGGGGGCCCCCAAGCAGCCCCTCTCCATTTGGGTCTGGGGGCTTTCGTTGGGCCGGGAACCTGGGAGGTACCTGCCCAGTTGCAGGTCGCGGCCCGAGAAGCACTCTCCGGCCAACGTGCCAAACGTCCAGCGACTGCTCCCAAAGCGAAGGAGCCAGGACCCAAAGACCTAGCTGGCCTGAAGGGGCCCCAGGGGGCCCCCAAGCAGCCCCTCTCCATTTGGGTCTGGGGGCTTTCGTTGGGCCGGGAACCTGGGAGGTACCTGCCCGGTTGCAGGTCGCGGCCCGAGAAGCACTCTCCGGCCAACGTGCCAAACGTCCAGCGACTGCTCCCAAAGCGAAGGAGCCAGGACCCAAAGACCTAGCTGGCCTGAGGGGGCCCCAGGGGGCCCCCAAGCAGCCCCTCTCCATTTGGGTCTGGGGGCTTTCGTTGGGCCGGGAACCTGGGAGGTACCTGCCCGGTTGCAGGTCGCGGCCCGAGAAGCACTCTCCGGCCAACGTGCCAAACGTCCAGCGACTGCTCCCAAAGCGAAGGAGCCAGGACCCAAAGACCTAGCTGGCCTGAAGGGGCCCCAGGGGGCCCCCAAGCAGCCCCTCTCCATTTGGGTCTGGGGGCTTTCGTTGGGCCGGGAACCTGGGAGGTACCTGCCCGGTTGCAGGTCGCGGCCCGAGAAGCACTCTCCGGCCAACGTGCCAAACGTCCAGCGACTGCTCCCAAAGCGAAGGAGCCAGGACCCAAAGACCTAGCTGGCCTGAAGGGGCCCCAGGGGGCCCCCAAGCAGCCCCTCTCCATTTGGGTCTGGGGGCTTTCATTGGGCCGGGAACCTGGGAGGTACCTGCCCGGTTGCAGGTCGCGGCCCGAGAAACACTCTCCGGCCAACGTGCCAAACGTCTAGCGACTGCTCCCAAAGCGAAGGAGCCAGGACCCAAAGACCTAGCTGGCCTGAAGGGGCCCCAGGGGGCCCCCAAGCAGCCCCTCTCCATTTGGGTCTGGGGGCTTTCGTTGGGCCGGGAACCTGGGAGGTACCTGCCCGGTTGCAGGTCGCGGCCCGAGAAGCACTCTCCGGCCAACGTGCCAAACGTCCAGCGACTGCTCCCAAAGCGAAGGAGCCAGGACCCAAAGACCTAGCTGGCCTGAAGGGGCCCCAGGGGGCCCCCAAGCAGCCCCTCTCCATTTGGGTCTGGGGGCTTTCGTTGGGCCGGGAACCTGGGAGGTACCTGCCCGGTTGCAGGTCGCGGCCCGAGAAGCACTCTCCGGCCAACGTGCCAAACGTCCAGCGACTGCTCCCAAAGCGAAGGAGCCAGGACCCAAAGACCTAGCTGGCCTGAAGGGGCCCCAGGGGGCCCCCAAGCAGCCCCTCTCCATTTGGGTCTGGGGGCTTTCGTTGGGCCGGGAACCTGGGAGGTACCTGCCCGGTTGCAGGTCGCGGCCCGAGAAGCACTCTCCGGCCAACGTGCCAAACGTCCAGCGACTGCTCCCAAAGCGAAGGAGCCAGGACCCAAAGACCTAGCTGGCCTGAAGGGGCCCCAGGGGGCCCCCAAGCAGCCCCTCTCCATTTGGGTCTGGGGGCTTTCGTTGGGCCGGGAACCTGGGAGGTACCTGCCCGGTTGCAGGTCGCGGCCCGAGAAGCACTCTCCGGCCAACGTGCCAAACGTCCAGCGACTGCTCCCAAAGCGAAGGAGCCAGGACCCAAAGACCTAGCTGGCCTGAAGGGGCCCCAGGGGGCCCCCAAGCAGCCCCTCTCCATTTGGGTCTGGGGGCTTTCGTTGGGCCGGGAACCTGGGAGGTACCTGCCCGGTTGCAGGTCGCGGCCTGAGAAGCACTCTCCGGCCAACGTGCCGAACGTCCAGCGACTGCTCCCAAAGCGAAGGAGCCAGGACACAAAGACCTAGCTGGCCTGAAGGGGCCCCAGGGGGCCCCCAAGCAGCCCCTCTCCATTTGGGTCTGGGGGCTTTCGTTGGGCCGGGAACCTGGGAGGTACCTGCCCGGTTGCAGGTCGCGGCCCGAGAAGCACTCTCCGGCCAACGTGCCAAACGTCCAGCGACTGCTCCCAAAGCGAAGGAGCCAGGACCCAAAGACCTAGCTGGCCTGAAGGGGCCCCAGGGGGCCCCCAAGCAGCCCCTCTCCATTTGGGTCTGGGGGCTTTCGTTGGGCCGGGAACCTGGGAGGTACCTGCCCGGTTGCAGGTCGCGGCCCGAGAAGCACTCTCCGGCCAACGTGCCAAACGTCCAGCGACTGCTCCCAAAGCGAAGGAGCCAGGACCCAAAGACCTAGCTGGCCTGAAAGGGCCCCAGGGGGCCCCCAAGCAGCCCCTCTCCATTTGGGTCTGGGGGCTTTCGTTGGGCCGGGAACCTGGGAGGTACCTGCCCGGTTGCAGGTCGCGGCCCGAGAAGCACTCTCCGGCCAATGTGCCCAACGTCCAGCGACTGCTCCCAAAGCGAAGGAGCCAGGACCCAAAGACCTAGCTGGCCTGAAGGGGCCCCAGGGGGCCCCCAAGCAGCCCCTCTCCATTTGGGTCTGGGGGCTTTCGTTGGGCCGGGAACCTGGGAGGTACCTGCCCGGTTGCAGGTCGCGGCCCGAGAAGCACTCTCTGGCCAACATGCCGAACGTCCAGCGACTGCTCCCAAAGCGAAGGAGCCAGGACCCAAAGACCTAGCTGGCCTGAAGGGGCCCCAGGGGGCCCCCAAGCAGCCCCTCTCCATTTGGGTCTGGGGGCTTTCGTTGGGCCGGGAACCTGGGAGGTACCTGCCCGGTTGCAGGTCGCGGCCCGAGAAGCACTCTCCGGCCAACGTGCCAAACGTCCAGCGACTGCTCCCAAAGCGAAGGAGCCAGGACCCAAAGACCTAGCTGGCCTGAAGGGGCCCCAGGGGGCCCCCAAGCAGCCCCTCTCCATTTGGGTCTGGGGGCTTTCGTTGGGCCGGGAACCTGGGAGGTACCTGCCCGGTTGCAGGTCGCGGCCCGAGAAGCACTCTCCGGCCAACGTGCCAAACGTCCAGCGACTGCTCCCAAAGCGAAGGAGCCAGGACCCAAAGACCTAGCTGGCCTGAAGGGGCCCCAGGGGGCCCCCAAGCAGCCCCTCTCCATTTGGGTCTGGGGGCTTTCGTTGGGCCGGGAACCTGGGAGGTACCTGCCCGGTTGCAGGTCGCGGCCCGAGAAGCACTCTCCGGCCAACGTGCCAAACGTCCAGCGACTGCTCCCAAAGCGAAGGAGCCAGGACCCAAAGACCTAGCTGGCCTGAAGGGGCCCCAGGGGGCCCCCAAGCAGCCCCTCTCCATTTGGGTCTGGGGGCTTTCGTTGGGCCGGGAACCTGGGAGGTACCTGCCCGGTTGCAGGTCGCGGCCCGAGAAGCACTCTCCGGCCAACGTGCCAAACGTCCAGCGACTGCTCCCAAAGCGAAGGAGCCAGGACCCAAAGACCTAGCTGGCCTGAAGGGGCCCCAGGGGGCCCCCAAGCAGCCCCTCTCCATTTGGGTCTGGGGGCTTTCGTTGGGCCGGGAACCTGGGAGGTACCTGCCCGGTTGCAGGTCGCGGCCCGAGAAGCACTCTCCGGCCAATGTGCCCAACGTCCAGCGACTGCTCCCAAAGCGAAGGAGCCAGGACCCAAAGACCTAGCTGGCCTGAAGGGGCCCCAGGGGGCCCCCAAGCAGCCCCTCTCCATTTGGGTCTGGGGGCTTTCGTTGGGCCGGGAACCTGGGAGGTACCTGCCCGGTTGCAGGTCGCGGCCCGAGAAGCACTCTCCGGCCAACGTGCCGAACGTCCAGCGACTGCTCCCAAAGCGAAGGAGCCAGGACCCAAAGACCTAGCTGGCCTGAAGGGGCCCCAGGGGGCCCCCAAGCAGCCCCTCTCCATTTGGGTCTGGGGGCTTTCGTTGGGCCGGGAACCTGGGAGGTACCTGCCCGGTTGCAGGTCGCGGCCCGAGAAGCACTCTCCGGCCAACGTGCCCAACGTCCAGCGACTGCTCCCAAAGCGAAGGAGCCAGGACCCAAAGACCTAGCTGGCCTGAAGGGGCCCCAGGGGGCCCCCAAGCAGCCCCTCTCCATTTGGGTCTGGGGGCTTTCGTTGGGCCGGGAACCTGGGAGGTACCTGCCCGGTTGCAGGTCGCGGCCCGAGAAGCACTCTCCGGCCAACGTGCCGAACGTCCAGCAACTGCTCCCAAAGCGAAGGAGCCAGGACCCAAAGACCTAGCTGGCCTGAAGGGGCCCCAGGGGGCCCCCAAGCAGCCCCTCTCCATTTGGGTCTGGGGGCTTTCGTTGGGCCGGGAACCTGGGAGGTACCTGCCCGGTTGCAGGTCGCGGCCCGAGAAGCACTCTCCGGCCAACGTGCCGAACGTCCAGCGACTGCTCCCAAAGCGAAGGAGCCAGGACCCAAAGACCTAGCTGGCCTGAAGGGGCCCCAGGGGGCCCCCAAGCAGCCCCTCTCCATTTGGGTCTGGGGGCTTTCGTTCGGCTGGGAACCTGGGAGGTACCTGCCCGGTTGCAGGTCGCGGCCCGAGAAGCACTCTCCGGCCAACGTGCCAAACGTCCAGCGACTGCTCCCAAAGCGAAGGAGCCAGGACCCAAAGACCTAGCTGGCCTGAAGGGGCCCCAGGGGGCCCCCAAGCAGCCCCTCTCCATTTGGGTCTGGGGGCTTTCGTTGGGCCGGGAACCTGGGAGGTAACTGCCCGGTTGCAGGTCGCGGCCCGAGAAGCACTCTCCGGCGAACGTGCCAAACGTCCAGCGACTGCTCCCAAAGCGAAGGAGCCAGGACCCAAAGACCTAGCTGGCCTGAAGGGGCCCCAGGGGGCCCCCAAGCAGCCCCTCTCCATTTGGGTCTGGGGGCTTTCGTTGGGCCGGGAACCTGGGAGGTACCTGCCCGGTTGCAGGTCGCGGCCCGAGAAGCACTCTCCGGCCAACGTGCCAAACGTCCAGCGACTGCTCCCAAAGCGAAGGAGCCAGGACCCAAAGACCTAGCTGGCCTGAAGGGGCCCCAGGGGGCCCCCAAGCAGCCCCTCTCCATTTGGGTCTGGGGGCTTTCGTTGGGCCGGGAACCTGGGAGGTACCTGCCCGGTTGCAGGTCGCGGCCCGAGAAGCACTCTCCGGCCAACGTGCCAAACGTCCAGCGACTGCTCCCAAAGCGAAGGAGCCAGGACCCAAAGACCTAGCTGGCCTGAAGGGGCCCCAGGGGGCCCCCAAGCAGCCCCTCTCCATTTGGGTCTGGGGGCTTTCGTTGGGCCGGGAACCTGGGAGGTACCTGCCCAGTTGCAGGTCGCGGCCCGAGAAGCACTCTCCGGCCAACGTGCCAAACGTCCAGCGACTGCTCCCAAAGCGAAGGAGCCAGGACCCAAAGACCTAGCTGGCCTGAAGGGGCCCCAGGGGGCCCCCAAGCAGCCCCTCTCCATTTGGGTCTGGGGGCTTTCGTTGGGCCGGGAACCTGGGAGGTACCTGCCCGGTTGCAGGTCGCGGCCCGAGAAGCACTCTCCGGCCAACGTGCCGAACGTCCAGCGACTGCTCCCAAAGCGAAGGAGCCAGGACCCAAAGACCTAGCTGGCCTGAAGGGGCCCCAGGGGGCCCCCAAGCAGCCCCTCTCCATTTGGGTCTGGGGGCTTTCGTTGGGCCGGGAACCTGGGAGGTACCTGCCCGGTTGCAGGTCGCGGCCCGAGAAGCACTCTCCGGCCAACGTGCCGAACGTCCAGCGACTGCTCCCATAGCGAAGGAGCCAGGACCCAAAGACCTAGCTGGCCTGAAGGGGCCCCAGGGGGCCCCCAAGCAGCCCCTCTCCATTTGGGTCTGGGGGCTTTCGTTGGGCCGGGAACCTGGGAGGTACCTGCCCGGTTGCAGGTCGCGGCCCGAGAAGCACTCTCCGGCCAACGTGCCAAACGTCCAGCGACTGCTCCCAAAGCGAAGGAGCCAGGACCCAAAGACCTAGCTGGCCTGAAGGGGCCCCAGGGGGCCCCCAAGCAGCCCCTCTCCATTTGGGTCTGGGGGCTTTCGTTGGGCCGGGAACCTGGGAGGTACCTGCCCGGTTGCAGGTCGCGGCCCGAGAAGCACTCTCCGGCCAACGTGCCAAACGTCCAGCGACTGCTCCCAAAGCGAAGGAGCCAGGACCCAAAGACCTAGCTGGCCTGAAGGGGCCCCAGGGGGCCCCCAAGCAGCCCCTCTCCATTTGGGTCTGGGGGCTTTCGTTGGGCCGGGAACCTGGGAGGTACCTGCCCGGTTGCAGGTCGCGGCCCGAGAAGCACTCTCCGGCCAACGTGCCAAACGTCCAGCGACTGCTCCCAAAGCGAAGGAGCCAGGACCCAAAGACCTAGCTGGCCTGAAGGGGCCCCAGGGGGCCCCCAAGCAGCCCCTCTCCATTTGGGTCTGGGGGCTTTCGTTGGGCCGGGAACCTGGGAGGTACCTGCCCGGTTGCAGGTCGCGGCCCGAGAAGCACTCTCCGGCAAACGTGCCGAACGTCCAGCGACTGCTCCCAAAGCGAAGGAGCCAGGACCCAAAGACCTAGCTGGCCTGAAGGGGCCCCAGGGGGCCCCCAAGCAGCCCCTCTCCATTTGGGTCTGGGGGCTTTCGTTGGGCCGGGAACCTGGGAGGTACCTGCCCGGTTGCAGGTCGCGGCCCGAGAAGCACTCTCCGGCCAACGTGCCAAACGTCCAGCGACTGCTCCCAAAGCGAAGGAGCCAGGACCCAAAGACCTAGCTGGCCTGAAGGGGCCCCAGGGGGTCCCCAAGCAGCCCCTCTCCATTTGGGTCTGGGGGCTTTCGTTGGGCCGGGAACCTGGGAGGTACCTGCCCGGTTGCAGGTCGCGGCCCGAGAAGCACTCTCCGGCCAACGTGCCGAACGTCCAGCGACTGCTCCCAAAGCGAAGGAGCCAGGACCCAAAGACCTAGCTGGCCTGAAGGGGCCCCAGGGGGCCCCCAAGCAGCCCCTCTCCATTTGGGTCTGGGGGCTTTCGTTGGGCCGGGAACCTGGGAGGTACCTGCCCGGTTGCAGGTCGCGGCCCGAGAAGCACTCTCCGGCCAACGTGCCCAACGTCCAGCGACTGCTCCCAAAGCGAAGGAGCCAGGACCCAAAGACCTAGCTGGCCTGAAGGGGCCCCAGGGGGCCCCCAAGCAGCCCCTCTCCATTTGGGTCTGGGGGCTTTCGTTGGGCCGGGAACCTGGGAGGTACCTGCCCGGTTGCAGGTCGCGGCCCGAGAAGCACTCTGCGGCCAACGTGCCAAACGTCCAGCGACTGCTCCCAAAGCGAAGGAGCCAGGACCCAAAGACCTAGCTGGCCTGAAGGGGCCCCAGGGGGCCCCCAAGCAGCCCCTCTCCATTTGGGTCTGGGGGCTTTCGTTGGGCCGGGAACCTGGGAGGTACCTGCCCGGTTGCAGGTCGCGGCCCGAGAAGCACTCTCCGGCCAACG
Source organism: Gallinula chloropus (assembly GCF_964237585.1). Lineage (NCBI taxonomy): Eukaryota > Metazoa > Chordata > Aves > Gruiformes > Rallidae > Gallinula > Gallinula chloropus. Next base: position 21,464 of record NW_028168566.1, on the reverse strand, counting down.
TGCCAAACGTCCAGCGACTGCTCCCAAAGCGAAGGAGCCAGGACCCAAAGACCTAGCTGGCCTGAAGGGGCCCCAGGGGGCCCCCAAGCAGCCCCTCTCCATTTGGGTCTGGGGGCTTTCGTTGGGCCGGGAACCTGGGAGGTACCTGCCCGGTTGCAGGTCGCGGCCCGAGAAGCACTCTCCGGCCAACGTGCCAAACGTCCAGCGACTGCTCCCAAAGCGAAGGAGCCAGGACCCAAAGACCTAGCTGGCCTGAAGGGGCCCCAGGGGGCCCCCAAGCAGCCCCTCTCCATTTGGGTCTGGGGGCTTTCGTTGGGCCGGGAACCTGGGAGGTACCTGCCCGGTTGCAGGTCGCGGCCCGAGAAGCACTCTCCGGCCAACGTGCCAAACGTCCAGCGACTGCTCCCAAAGCGAAGGAGCCAGGACCCAAAGACCTAGCTGGCCTGAAGGGGCCCCAGGGGGCCCCCAAGCAGCCCCTCTCCATTTGGGTCTGGGGGCTTTCGTTGGGCCGGGAACCTGGGAGGTACCTGCCCGGTTGCAGGTCGCGGCCCGAGAAGCACTCTCCGGCCAACGTGCCCAACGTCCAGCGACTGCTCCCAAAGCGAAGGAGCCAGGACCCAAAGACCTAGCTGGCCTGAAGGGGCCCCAGGGGGCCCCCAAGCAGCCCCTCTCCATTTGGGTCTGGGGGCTTTCGTTGGGCCGGGAACCTGGGAGGTACCTGCCCGGTTGCAGGTCGCGGCCCGAGAAGCACTCTCCGGCCAACGTGCCAAACGTCCAGCGACTGCTCCCAAAGCGAAGGAGCCAGGACCCAAAGACCTAGCTGGCCTGAAGGGGCCCCAGGGGGCCCCCAAGCAGCCCCTCTCCATTTGGGTCTGGGGGCTTTCGTTGGGCCGGGAACCTGGGAGGTACCTGCCCGGTTGCAGGTCGCGGCCCGAGAAGCACTCTCCGGCCAACGTGCCAAACGTCCAGCGACTGCTCCCAAAGCGAAGGAGCCAGGACCCAAAGACCTAGCTGGCCTGAAGGGGCCCCAGGGGGCCCCCAAGCAGCCCCTCTCCATTTGGGTCTGGGGGCTTTCGTTGGGCCGGGAACCTGGGAGGTACCTGCCCGGTTGCAGGTCGCGGCCCGAGAAGCACTCTCCGGCCAACGTGCCGAACGTCCAGCGACTGCTCCCAAAGCGAAGGAGCCAGGACCCAAAGACCTAGCTGGCCTGAAGGGGCCCCAGGGGGCCCCCAAGCAGCCCCTCTCCATTTGGGTCTGGGGGCTTTCGTTGGGCCGGGAACCTGGGAGGTACCTGCCCGGTTGCAGGTCACGGCCCGAGAAGCACTCTCCGGCCAACGTGCCAAACGTCCAGCGACTGCTCCCAAAGCGAAGGAGCCAGGACCCAAAGACCTAGCTGGCCTGAAGGGGCCCCAGGGGGCCCCCAAGCAGCCCCTCTCCATTTGGGTCTGGGGGCTTTCGTTGGGCCGGGAACCTGGGAGGTACCTGCCCGGTTGCAGGTCGCAGCCCGAGAAGCACTCTCCGGCCAACGTGCCGAACGTCCAGCGACTGCTCCCAAAGCGAAGGAGCCAGGACCCAAAGACCTAGCTGGCCTGAAGGGGCCCCAGGGGGCCCCCAAGCAGCCCCTCTCCATTTGGGTCTGGGGGCTTTCGTTGGGCCGGGAACCTGGGAGGTACCTGCCCGGTTGCAGGTCGCGGCCCGAGAAGCACTCTCCGGCCAACATGACCAACGTCCAGCGACTGCTCCCAAAGCGAAGGAGCCAGGACCCAAAGACCTAGCTGGCCTGAAGGGGCCCCAGGGGGCCCCCAAGCAGCCCCTCTCCATTTGGGTCTGGGGGCTTTCGTTGGGCCGGGAACCTGGGAGGTACCTGCCCGGTTGCAGGTCGCGGCCCGAGAAGCACTCTCCGGCCAACGTGCCAAACGTCCAGCGACTGCTCCCAAAGCGAAGGAGCCAGGACCCAAAGACCTAGCTGGCCTGAAGGGGCCCCAGGGGGCCCCCAAGCAGCCCCTCTCCATTTGGGTCTGGGGGCTTTCGTTGGGCCGGGAACCTGGGAGGTACCTGCCCGGTTGCAGGTCGCGGCCCGAGAAGCACTCTCCGGCCAACGTGCCGAACGTCCAGCGACTGCTCCCAAAGCGAAGGAGCCAGGACCCAAAGACCTAGCTGGCCTGAAGGGGCCCCAGGGGGCCCCCAAGCAGCCCCTCTCCATTTGGGTCTGGGGGCTTTCGTTGGGCCGGGAACCTGGGAGGTACCTGCCCGGTTGCAGGTCGCGGCCCGAGAAGCACTCTCCGGCCAACGTGCCAAACGTCCAGCGACTGCTCCCAAAGCGAAGGAGCCAGGACCCAAAGACCTAGCTGGCCTGAAGGGGCCCCAGGGGGCCCCCAAGCAGCCCCTCTCCATTTGGGTCTGGGGGCTTTCGTTGGGCCGGGAACCTGGGAGGTACCTGCCCGGTTGCAGGTCGCGGCCCGAGAAGCACTCTCCGGCCAACGTGCCGAACGTCCAGCGACTGCTCCCAAAGCGAAGGAGCCAGGACCCAAAGACCTAGCTGGCCTGAAGGGGCCCCAGGGGGCCCCCAAGCAGCCCCTCTCCATTTGGGTCTGGGGGCTTTCGTTGGGCCGGGAACCTGGGAGGTACCTGCCCGGTTGCAGGTCGCGGCCCGAGAAGCACTCTCCGGCCAACGTGCCGAACGTCCAGCGACTGCTCCCAAAGCGAAGGAGCCAGGACCCAAAGACCTAGCTGGCCTGAAGGGGCCCCAGGGGGCCCCCAAGCAGCCCCTCTCCATTTGGGTCTGGGGGCTTTCGTTGGGCCGGGAACCTGGGAGGTACCTGCCCGGTTGCAGGTCGCGGCCCGAGAAGCACTCTCCGGCCAACGTGCCAAACGTCCAGCGACTGCTCCCAAAGCGAAGGAGCCAGGACCCAAAGACCTAGCTGGCCTGAAGGGGCCCCAGGGGGCCCCCAAGCAGCCCCTCTCCATTTGGGTCTGGGGGCTTTCGTTGGGCCGGGAACCTGGGAGGTACCTGCCCGGTTGCAGGTCGCGGCCCGAGAAGCACTCTCCGGCCAACGTGCCGAACGTCCAGCGACTGCTCCCAAAGCGAAGGAGCCAGGACCCAAAGACCTAGCTGGCCTGAAGGGGCCCCAGGGGGCCCCCAAGCAGCCCCTCTCCATTTGGGTCTGGGGGCTTTCGTTGGGCCGGGAACCTGGGAGGTACCTGCCCGGTTGCAGGTCGCGGCCCGAGAAGCACTCTCCGGCCAACGTGCCGAACGTCCAGCGACTGCTCCCAAAGCGAAGGAGCCAGGACCCAAAGACCTAGCTGGCCTGAAGGGGCCCCAGGGGGCCCCCAAGCAGCCCCTCTCCATTTGGGTCTGGGGGCTTTCGTTGGGCCGGGAACCTGGGAGGTACCTGCCCGGTTAAAGATCGCGGCCCGAAAAGCACTCTCCGGCCAACGTGCCGAACGTCCAGCGACTGCTCCCAAAGCGAAGGAGCCAGGACCCAAAGACCTAGCTGGCCTGAAGGGGCCCCAGGGGGCCCCCAAGCAGCCCCTCTCCATTTGGGTCTGGGGGCTTTCGTTGGGCCGGGAACCTGGGAGGTACCTGCCCGGTTGCAGGTCGCGGCCCGAGAAGCACTCTCCGGCCAACGTGCCGAACATCCAGCGACTGCTCCCAAAGCGAAGGAGCCAGGACCCAAAGACCTAGCTGGCCTGAAGGGGCCCCAGGGGGCCCCCAAGCAGCCCCTCTCCATTTGGGTCTGGGGGCTTTCGTTGGGCCGGGAACCTGGGAGGTACCTGCCCGGTTGCAGGTCGCGGCCCGAGAAGCACTCTCCGGCCAACGTGCCAAACGTCCAGCGACTGCTCCCAAAGCGAAGGAGCCAGGACCCAAAGACCTAGCTGGCCTGAAGGGGCCCCAGGGGGCCCCCAAGCAGCCCCTCTCCATTTGGGTCTGGGGGCTTTCGTTGGGCCAGGAACCTGGGAGGTACCTGCCCGGTTGCAGGTCGCGGCCCGAGAAGCACTCTCCGGCCAACGTGCCAAACGTCCAGCGACTGCTCCCAAAGCGAAGGAGCCAGGACCCAAAGACCTAGCTGGCCTGAAGGGGCCCCAGGGGGTCCCCAAGCAGCCCCTCTCCATTTGGGTCTGGGGGCTTTCGTTGGGCCGGGAACCTGGGAGGTACCTGCCCGGTTGCAGGTCGCGGCCCGAGAAGCACTCTCCGGCCAACGTGCCGAACGTCCAGCGACTGCTCCCAAAGCGAAGGAGCCAGGACCCAAAGACCTAGCTGGCCTGAAGGGGCCCCAGGGGGCCCCCAAGCAGCCCCTCTCCATTTGGGTCTGGGGGCTTTCGTTGGGCCGGGAACCTGGGAGGTACCTGCCCGGTTGCAGGTCGCGGCCCGAGAAGCACTCTCCGGCCAACGTGCCCAACGTGCAGCGACTGCTCCCAAAGCGAAGGAGCCAGGACCCAAAGACCTAGCTGGCCTGAAGGGGCCCCAGGGGGCCCCCAAGCAGCCCCTCTCCATTTGGGTCTGGGGGCTTTCGTTGGGCCGGGAACCTGGGAGGTACCTGCCCGGTTGCAGGTCGCGGCCCGAGAAGCACTCTCCGGCCAACGTGCCAAACGTCCAGCGACTGCTCCCAAAGCGAAGGAGCCAGGACCCAAAGACCTAGCTGGCCTGAAGGGGCCCCAGGGGGCCCCCAAGCAGCCCCTCTCCATTTGGGTCTGGGGGCTTTCGTTGGGCCGGGAACCTGGGAGGTACCTGCCCGGTTGCAGGTCGTGGCCCGAGAAGCACTCTCCGGCCAACGTGCCAAACGTCCAGCGACTGCTCCCAAAGCGAAGGAGCCAGGACCCAAAGACCTAGCTGGCCTGAAGGGGCCCCAGGGGGCTCCCAAGCAGCCCCTCTCCATTTGGGTTTGGGGGCTTTCGTTGGGCCAGGAACCTGGGAGGTACCTGCCCGGTTGCAGGTCGCGGCCCGAGACGCACTCTCCGGCCAACGTGCCCAACGTCCAGCGACTGCTCCCAAAGCGAAGGAGCCAGGACCCAAAGACCTAGCTGGCCTGAAGGGGCCCCAGGGGGCCCCCAAGCAGCCCCTCTCCATTTGGGTCTGGGGGCTTTCGTTGGGCCGGGAACCTGGGAGGTACCTGCCCGGTTGCAGGTCGCGGCCCGAGAAGCACTCTCCGGCCAACGTGCCAAACGTCCAGCGACTGCTCCCAAAGCGAAGGAGCCAGGACCCAAAGACCTAGCTGGCCTGAAGGGGCCCCAGGGGGCCCCCAAGCAGCCCCTCTCCATTTGGGTCTGGGGGCTTTCGTTGGGCCGGGAACCTGGGAGGTACCTGCCCGGTTGCAGGTCGCGGCCCGAGAAGCACTCTCCGGCCAACGTGCCGAACGTCCAGCGACTGCTCCCAAAGCGAAGGAGCCAGGACCCAAAGACCTAGCTGGCCTGAAGGGGCCCCAGGGGGCCCCCAAGCAGCCCCTCTCCATTTGGGTCTGGGGGCTTTCGTTGGGCCGGGAACCTGGGAGGTACCTGCCCGGTTGCAGGTCGCGGCCCGAGAAGCACTCTCCGGCCAACGTGCCAAACGTCCAGCGACTGCTCCCAAAGCGAAGGAGCCAGGACCCAAAGACCTAGCTGGCCTGAAGGGACCCCAGGGGGCCCCCAAGCAGCCCCTCTCCATTTGGGTCTGGGGGCTTTCGTTGGGCCGGGAACCTGGGAGGTACCTGCCCAGTTGCAGGTCGCGGCCCGAGAAGCACTCTCCGGCCAACGTGCCAAACGTCCAGCGACTGCTCCCAAAGCGAAGGAGCCAGGACCCAAAGACCTAGCTGGCCTGAAGGGGCCCCAGGGGGCCCCCAAGCAGCCCCTCTCCATTTGGGTCTGGGGGCTTTCGTTGGGCCGGGAACCTGGGAGGTACCTGCCCGGTTGCAGGTCGCGGCCCGAGAAGCACTCTCCGGCCAACGTGCCAAACGTCCAGCGACTGCTCCCAAAGCGAAGGAGCCAAGACCCAAAGACCTAGCTGGCCTGAAGGGGCCCCAGGGGGCCCCCAAGCAGCCCCTCTCCATTTGGGTCTGGGGGCTTTCGTTGGGCCGGGAACCTGGGAGGTACCTGCCCGGTTGCAGGTCGCGGCCCGAGAAGCACTCTCCGGCCAACGTGCCAAACGTCCAGCGACTGCTCCCAAAGCGAAGGAGCCAGGACCCAAAGACCTAGCTGGCCTGAAGGGACCCCAGGGGGCCCCCAAGCAGCCCCTCTCCATTTGGGTCTGGGGGCTTTCGTTGGGCCGGGAACCTGGGAGGTACCTGCCCAGTTGAAGGTCGCGGCCCGAGAAGCACTCTCCGGCCAACGTGCCAAACGTCCAGCGACTGCTCCCAAAGCGAAGGAGCCAGGACCCAAAGACCTAGCTGGCCTGAAGGGGCCCCAGGGGGCCCCCAAGCAGCCCCTCTCCATTTGGGTCTGGGGGCTTTCGTTGGGCCGGGAACCTGGGAGGTACCTGCCCGGTTGCAGGTCGCGGCCCGAGAAGCACTCTCCGGCCAACGTGCCAAACGTCCAGCGACTGCTCCCAAAGCGAAGGAGCCAGGACCCAAAGACCTAGCTGGCCTGAAGGGGCCCCAGGGGGCCCCCAAGCAGCCCCTCTCCATTTGGGTCTGGGGGCTTTCGTTGGGCCGGGAACCTGGGAGGTACCTGCCCGGTTGCAGGTCGCGGCCCGAGAAGCACTCTCCGGCCAACGTGCCAAACGTCCAGCGACTGCTCCCAAAGCGAAGGAGCCAGGACCCAAAGACCTAGCTGGCCTGAAGGGGCCCCAGGGGGCCCCCAAGCAGCCCCTCTCCATTTGGGTCTGGGGGCTTTCGTTGGGCCGGGAACCTGGGAGGTACCTGCCCGGTTGCAGGTCGCGGCCCGAGAAGCACTCTCCGGCCAACGTGCCAAACGTCCGGCGACTGCTCCCAAAGCGAAGGAGCCAGGACCCAAAGACCTAGCTGGCCTGAAGGGGCCCCAGGGGGCCCCCAAGCAGCCCCTCTCCATTTGGGTCTGGGGGCTTTCGTTGGGCCGGGAACCTGGGAGGTACCTGCCCGGTTGCAGGTCGCGGCCCGAGAAGCACTCTCCGGCCAACGTGCCAAACGTCCAGCGACTGCTCCCAAAGCGAAGGAGCCAGGACCCAAAGACCTAGCTGGCCTGAAGGGGCCCCAGGGGGCCCCCAAGCAGCCCCTCTCCATTTGGGTCTGGGGGCTTTCGTTGGGCCGGGAACCTGGGAGGTACCTGCCCGGTTGCAGGTCGCGGCCCGAGAAGCACTCTCCGGCCAACGTGCCAAACGTCCAGCGACTGCTCCCAAAGCGAAGGAGCCAGGACCCAAAGACCTAGCTGGCCTGAAGGGGCCCCAGGGGGCCCCCAAGCAGCCCCTCTCCATTTGGGTCTGGGGGCTTTCGTTGGGCCGGGAACCTGGGAGGTACCTGCCCGGTTGCAGGTCGCGGCCCGAGAAGCACTCTCCGGCCAACGTGCCGAACGTCCAGCGACTGCTCCCAAAGCGAAGGAGCCAAGACCCAAAGACCTAGCTGGCCTGAAGGGGCCCCAGGGGGCCCCCAAGCAGCCCCTCTCCATTTGGGTCTGGGGGCTTTCGTTGGGCCGGGAACCTGGGAGGTACCTGCCCGGTTGCAGGTCGCGGCCCGAGAAGCACTCTCCGGCCAACGTGCCAAACGTCCAGCGACTGCTCCCAAAGCAAAGGAGCCAGGACCCAAAGACCTAGCTGGCCTGAAGGGGCCCCAGGGGGCCCCCAAGCAGCCCCTCTCCATTTGGGTCTGGGGGCTTTCGTTGGGCCGGGAACCTGGGAGGTACCTGCCCGGTTGCAGGTCGCGGCCCGAGAAGCACTCTCCGGCCAACGTGCCGAACGTCCAGCGACTGCTCCCAAAGCGAAGGAGCCAGGACCCAAAGACCTAGCTGGCCTGAAGGGGCCCCAGGGGGCCCCCAAGCAGCCCCTCTCCATTTGGGTCTGGGGGCTTTCGTTGGGCCGGGAACCTGGGAGGTACCTGCCCGGTTGCAGGTCGCGGCCCGAGAAGCACTCTCCGGCCAACGTGCCGAACGTCCAGCGACTGCTCCCAAAGCGAAGGAGCCAGGACCCAAAGACCTAGCTGGCCTGAAGGGGCCCCAGGGGGCCCCCAAGCAGCCCCTCTCCATTTGGGTCTGGGGGCTTTCGTTGGGCCGGGAACCTGGGAGGTACCTGCCCGGTTGCAGTTCGAGGCACGAGAAGCACTCTCCGGCCAACGTGCCAAACGTCCAGCGACTGCTCCCAAAGCGAAGGAGCCAGGACCCAAAGACCTAGCTGGCCTGAAGGGGCCCCAGGGGGCCCCCAAGCAGGCCCTCTCCATTTGGGTCTGGGGGCTTTCGTTGGGCCGGGAACCTGGGAGGTACCTGCCCGGTTGCAGGTCGCGGCCCGAGAAGCACTCTCCGGCCAACGTGCCAAACGTCCAGCGACTGCTCCCAAAGCGAAGGAGCCAGGACCCAAAGACCTAGCTGGCCTGAAGGGGCCCCAGGGGGCCCCCAAGCAGCCCCTCTCCATTTGGGTCTGGGGGCTTTCGTTGGGCCGGGAACCTGGGAGGTACCTGCCCGGTTGCAGGTCGCGGCCCGAGAAGCACTCTCCGGCCAACGTGCCAAACGTCCAGCGACTGCTCCCAAAGCAAAGGAGCCAGGACCCAAAGACCTAGCTGGCCTGAAGGGGCCCCAGGGGGCCCCCAAGCAGCCCCTCTCCATTTGGGTCTGGGGGCTTTCGTTGGGCCGGGAACCTGGGAGGTACCTGCCCGGTTGCAGGTCGCGGCCCGAGAAGCACTCTCCGGCCAACGTGCCAAACGTCCAGCGACTGCTCCCAAAGCGAAGGAGCCAGGACCCAAAGACCTAGCTGGCCTGAAGGGGCCCCAGGGGGCCCCCAAGCAGCCCCTCTCCATTTGGGTCTGGGGGCTTTCGTTGGGCCGGGAACCTGGGAGGTACCTGCCCGGTTGCAGGTCGCGGCCCGAGAAGCACTCTCCGGCCAACGTGCCGAACGTCCAGCGACTGCTCCCAAAGCGAAGGAGCCAAGACCCAAAGACCTAGCTGGCCTGAAGGGGCCCCAGGGGGCCCCCAAGCAGCCCCTCTCCATTTGGGTCTGGGGGCTTTCGTTGGGCCGGGAACCTGGGAGGTACCTGCCCGGTTGCAGGTCGCGGCCCGAGAAGCACTCTCCGGCCAACGTGCCGAACGTCCAGCGACTGCTCCCAAAACGAAGGAGCCAGGACCCAAAGACCTAGCTGGCCTGAAGGGGCCCCAGGGGGCCCCCAAGCAGCCCCTCTCCATTTGGGTCTGGGGGCTTTCGTTGGGCCGGGAACCTGGGAGGTACCTGCCCGGTTGCAGGTCGCGGCCCGAGAAGCACTCTCCGGCCAACGTGCCGAACGTCCAGCGACTGCTCCCAAAGCGAAGGAGCCAGGACCCAAAGACCTAGCTGGCCTGAAGGGGCCCCAGGGGGCCCCCAAGCAGCCCCTCTCCATTTGGGTCTGGGGGCTTTCGTTGGGCCGGGAACCTGGGAGGTACCTGCCCGGTTGCAGGTCGCGGCCCGAGAAGCACTCTCCGGCCAACGTGCCAAACGTCCAGCGACTGCTCCCAAAGCGAAGGAGCCAGGACCCAAAGACCTAGCTGGCCTGAAGGGGCCCCAGGGGGCCCCCAAGCAGCCCCTCTCCATTTGGGTCTGGGGGCTTTCGTTGGGCCGGGAACCTGGGAGGTACCTGCCCGGTTGCAGGTCGCGGCCCGAGAAGCACTCTCCGGCCAACGTGCCAAACGTCCAGCGACTGCTCCCAAAGCGAAGGAGCCAGGACCCAAAGACCTAGCTGGCCTGAAGGGGCCCCAGGGGGCCCCCAAGCAGCCCCTCTCCATTTGGGTCTGGGGGCTTTCGTTGGGCCGGGAACCTGGGAGGTACCTGCCCGGTTGCAGTTCGCGGCACGAGAAGCACTCTCCGGCCAACGTGCCAAACGTCCAGCGACTGCTCCCAAAGCGAAGGAGCCAGGACCCAAAGACCTAGCTGGCCTGAAGGGGCCCCAGGGGGCCCCCAAGCAGGCCCTCTCCATTTGGGTCTGGGGGCTTTCGTTGGGCCGGGAACCTGGGAGGTACCTGCCCGGTTGCAGGTCGCGGCCCGAGAAGCACTCTCCGGCCAACGTGCCAAACGTCCAGCGACTGCTCCCAAAGCGAAGGAGCCAGGACCCAAAGACCTAGCTGGCCTGAAGGGGCCCCAGGGGGCCCCCAAGCAGCCCCTCTCCATTTGGGTCTGGGGGCTTTCGTTGGGCCGGGAACCTGGGAGGTACCTGCCCGGTTGCAGGTCGCGGCCCGAGAAGCACTCTCCGGCCAACGTGCCAAACGTCCAGCGACTGCTCCCAAAGCAAAGGAGCCAGGACCCAAAGACCTAGCTGGCCTGAAGGGGCCCCAGGGGGCCCCCAAGCAGCCCCTCTCCATTTGGGTCTGGGGGCTTTCGTTGGGCCGGGAACCTGGGAGGTACCTGCCCGGTTGCAGGTCGCGGCCCGAGAAGCACTCTCCGGCCAACGTGCCAAACGTCCAGCGACTGCTCCCAAAGCGAAGGAGCCAGGACCCAAAGACCTAGCTGGCCTGAAGGGGCCCCAGGGGGCCCCCAAGCAGCCCCTCTCCATTTGGGTCTGGGGGCTTTCGTTGGGCCGGGAACCTGGGAGGTACCTGCCCGGTTGCAGGTCGCGGCCCGAGAAGCACTCTCCGGCCAACGTGCCAAACGTCCAGCGACTGCTCCCAAAGCGAAGGAGCCAGGACCCAAAGACCTAGCTGGCCTGAAGGGGCCCCAGGGGGCCCCCAAGCAGCCCCTCTCCATTTGGGTCTGGGGGCTTTCGTTGGGCCGGGAACCTGGGAGGTACCTGCCCGGTTGCAGGTCGCGGCCCGAGAAGCACTCTCCGGCCAACGTGCCAAACGTCCAGCGACTGCTCCCAAAGCGAAGGAGCCAGGACCCAAAGACCTAGCTGGCCTGAAGGGGCCCCAGGGGGCCCCCAAGCAGGCCCTCTCCATTTGGGTCTGGGGGCTTTCGTTGGGCCGGGAACCTGGGAGGTACCTGCCCGGTTGCAGGTCGCGGCCCGAGAAGCACTCTCCGGCCAACGTGCCAAACGTCCAGCGACTGCTCCCAAAGCGAAGGAGCCAGGACCCAAAGACCTAGCTGGCCTGAAGGGGCCCCAGGGGGCCCCCAAGCAGCCCCTCTCCATTTGGGTCTGGGGGCTTTCGTTGGGCCGGGAACCTGGGAGGTACCTGCCCGGTTGCAGGTCGCGGCCCGAGAAGCACTCTCCGGCCAACGTGCCGAACGTCCAGCGACTGCTCCCAAAGCGAAGGAGCCAGGACCCAAAGACCTAGCTGGCCTGAAGGGGCCCCAGGGGTCCCCCAAGCAGCCCCTCTCCATTTGGGTCTGGGGGCTTTCGTTGGGCCGGGAACCTGGGAGGTACCTGCCCGGTTGCAGGTCGTGGCCCGAGAAGCACTCTCCGGCCAACGTGCCAAACGTCCAGCGACTGCTCCCAAAGCGAAGGAGCCAGGACCCAAAGACCTAGCTGGCCTGAAGGGGCCCCAGGGGGCCCCCAAGCAGCCCCTCTCCATTTGGGTCTGGGGGCTTTCGTTGGGCCGGGAACCTGGGAGGTACCTGCCCGGTTGCAGGTCGCGGCCCGAGAAGCACTCTCCGGCCAACGTGCCGAACGTCCAGCGACTGCTCCCAAAGCGAAGGAGCCAGGACCCAAAGACCTAGCTGGCCTGAAGGGGCCCCAGGGGGCCCCCAAGCAGCCCCTCTCCATTTGGGTCTGGGGGCTTTCGTTGGGCCGGGAACCTGGGAGGTACCTGCCCGGTTGCAGGTCGTGGCCCGAGAAGCACTCTCCGGCCAACGTGCCGAACGTCCAGCGACTGCTCCCAAAGCGAAGGAGCCAGGACCCAAAGACCTAGCTGGCCTGAAGGGGCCCCAGGGGGCCCCCAAGCAGCCCCTCTCCATTTGGGTCTGGGGGCTTTCGTTGGGCCGGGAACCTGGGAGGTACCTGCCCGGTTGCAGGTCGCGGCCCGAGAAGCACTCTCCGGCCAACGTGCCAAACGTCCAGCGACTGCTCCCAAAGCGAAGGAGCCAGGACCCAAAGACCTAGCTGGCCTGAAGGGGCCCCAGGGGGCCCCCAAGCAGCCCCTCTCCATTTGGGTCTGGGGGCTTTCGTTGGGCCGGGAACCTGGGAGGTACCTGCCCGGTTGCAGGTCGCGGCCCGAGAAGCACTCTCCGGCCAACGTGCCAAACGTCCAGCGACTGCTCCCAAAGCGAAGGAGCCAAGACCCAAAGACCTAGCTGGCCTGAAGGGGCCCCAGGGGGCCCCCAAGCAGCCCCTCTCCATTTGGGTCTGGGGGCTTTCGTTGGGCCGGGAACCTGGGAGGTACCTGCCCGGTTGCAGGTCGCGGCCCGAGAAGCACTCTCCGGCCAACGTGCCGAACGTCCAGCGACTGCTCCCAAAGCGAAGGAGCCAGGACCCAAAGACCTAGCTGGCCTGAAGGGGCCCCAGGGGGCCCCCAAGCAGCCCCTCTCCATTTGGGTCTGGGGGCTTTCGTTGGGCCGGGAACCTGGGAGGTACCTGCCCGGTTGCAGGTCGCGGCCCGAGAAGCACTCTCCGGCCAACGTGCCAAACGTCCAGCGACTGCTCCCAAAGCGAAGGAGCCAAGACCCAAAGACCTAGCTGGCCTGAAGGGGCCCCAGGGGGCCCCCAAGCAGCCCCTCTCCATTTGGGTCTGGGGGCTTTCGTTGGGCCGGGAACCTGGGAGGTACCTGCCCGGTTGCATTTCGCGGCCCGAGAAGCACTCTCCGGCCAACGTGCCGAACGTCCAGCGACTGCTCCCAAAGCGAAGGAGCCAGGACACAAAGACCTAGCTGGCCTGAAGGGGCCCCAGGGGGCCCCCAAGCAGCCCCTCTCCATTTGGGTCTGGGGGCTTTCGTTGGGCCGGGAACCTGGGAGGTACCTGCCCGGTTGCAGGTCGCGGCCCGAGAAGCACTCTCCGGCCAACGTGCCGAACGTCCAGCGACTGCTCCCAAAGCGAAGGAGCCAGGACCCAAAGACCTAGCTGGCCTGAAGGGGCCCCAGGGGGCCCCCAAGCAGCCCCTCTCCATTTGGGTCTGGGGGCTTTCGTTGGGCCGGGAACCTGGGAGGTACCTGCCCGGTTGCAGGTCGCGGCCCGAGAAGCACTCTCCGGCCAACGTGCCAAACGACCAGCGACTGCTCCCAAAGCGAAGGAGCCAGGACCCAAAGACCTAGCTGGCCTGAAGGGGCCCCAGGGGGCCCCCAAGCAGCCCCTCTCCATTTGGGTCTGGGGGCTTTCGTTGGGCCGGGAACCTGGGAGGTACCTGCCCGGTTGCAGGTCGCGGCCCGAGAAGCACTCTCCGGCCAACGTGCCAAACGTCCAGCGACTGCTCCCAAAGCGAAGGAGCCAGGACCCAAAGACCTAGCTGGCCTGAAGGGGCCCCAGGGGGCCCCCAAGCAGCCCCTCTCCATTTGGGTCTGGGGGCTTTCGTTGGGCCGGGAACCTGGGAGGTACCTGCCCGGTTGCAGGTCGCGGCCCGAGAAGCACTCTCCAGCCAACGTGCCAAACGTCCAGCGACTGCTCCCAAAGCGAAGGAGCCAGGACCCAAAGACCTAGCTGGCCTGAAGGGGCCCCAGGGGGCCCCCAAGCAGCCCCTCTCCATTTGGGTCTGGGGGCTTTCGTTGGGCTGGGAACCTGGGAGGTACCTGCCCGGTTGCAGGTCGCGGCCCGAGAAGCACTCTCCGGCCAACGTGCCAAACGTCCAGCGACTGCTCCCAAAGCGAAGGAGCCAGGACCCAAAGACCTAGCTGGCCTGAAGGGGCCCCAGGGGGCCCCCAAGCAGCCCCTCTCCATTTGGGTCTGGGGGCTTTCGTTGGGCCGGGAACCTGGGAGGTACCTGCCCGGTTGCAGGTCGCGGCCCGAGAAGCACTCTCCGGCCAACGTGCCAAACGTCCAGCGACTGCTCCCAAAGCGAAGGAGCCAGGACCCAAAGACCTAGCTGGCCTGAAGGGGCCCCAGGGGGCCCCCAAGCAGCCCCTCTCCATTTGGGTCTGGGGGCTTTCGTTGGGCCGGGAACCTGGGAGGTACCTGCCCGGTTGCAGGTCGCGGCCCGAGAAGCACTCTCCGGCCAACGTGCCAAACGTCCAGCGACTGCTCCCAAAGCGAAGGAGCCAGGACCCAAAGACCTAGCTGGCCTGAAGGGGCCCCAGGGTGCCCCCAAGCAGCCCCTCTCCATTTGGGTCTGGGGGCTTTCGTTGGGCCGGGAACCTGGGAGGTACCTGCCCGGTTGCAGGTCGCGGCCCGAGAAGCACTCTCCGGCCAACGTGCCAAACGTCCAGCGACTGCTCCCAAAGCGAAGGAGCCAGGACCCAAAGACCTAGCTGGCCTGAAGGGGCCCCAGGGGGCCCCCAAGCAGCCCCTCTCCATTTGGGTCTGGGGGCTTTCGTTGGGCCGGGAACCTGGGAGGTACCTGCCCGGTTGCAGGTCGCGGCCCGAGAAGCACTCTCCGGCCAACGTGCCAAACGTCCAGCGACTGCTCCCAAAGCGAAGGAGCCAGGACCCAAAGACCTAGCTGGCCTGAAGGGGCCCCAGGGGGCCCCCAAGCAGCCCCTCTCCATTTGGGTCTGGGGGCTTTCGTTGGGCCGGGAACCTGGGAGGTACCTGCCCGGTTGCAGGTCGCGGCCCGAGAAGCACTCTCCGGCCAACGTGCCCAACGTCCAGCGACTGCTCCCAAAGCGAAGGAGCCAGGACCCAAAGACCTAGCTGGCCTGAAGGGGCCCCAGGGGGCCCCCAAGCAGCCCCTCTCCATTTGGGTCTGGGGGCTTTCGTTGGGCCGGGAACCTGGGAGGTACCTGCCCGGTTGCAGGTCGCGGCCCGAGAAGCACTCTCCGGCCAACGTGCCAAACGTCCAGCGACTGCTCCCAAAGCGAAGGAGCCAGGACCCAAAGACCTAGCTGGCCTGAAGGGGCCCCAGGGGGCCCCCAAGCAGCCCCTCTCCATTTGGGTCTGGGGGCTTTCGTTGGGCCGGGAACCTGGGAGGTACCTGCCCGGTTGCAGGTCGCGGCCCGAGAAGCACTCTCCGGCCAACGTGCCGAACGTCCAGCGACTGCTCCCAAAGCGAAGGAGCCAGGACCCAAAGACCTAGCTGGCCTGAAGGGGCCCCAGGGGGCCCCCAAGCAGCCCCTCTCCATTTGGGTCTGGGGGCTTTCGTTGGGCCGGGAACCTGGGAGGTACCTGCCCGGTTGCAGGTCGTGGCCCGAGAAGCACTCTCCGGCCAACGTGCCAAACGTCCAGCGACTGCTCCCAAAGCGAAGGAGCCAGGACCCAAAGACCTAGCTGGCCTGAAGGGGCCCCAGGGGGCCCCCAAGCAGCCCCTCTCCATTTGGGTCTGGGGGCTTTCGTTGGGCCGGGAACCTGGGAGGTACCTGCCCGGTTGCAGGTCGCGGCCCGAGAAGCACTCTCCGGCCAACGTGCCAAACGTCCAGCGACTGCTCCCAAAGCGAAGGAGCCAGGACCCAAAGACCTAGCTGGCCTGAAGGGGCCCCAGGGGGCCCCCAAGCAGCCCCTCTCCATTTGGGTCTGGGGGCTTTCGTTGGGCCGGGAACCTGGGAGGTACCTGCCCGGTTGCAGGTCGCGGCCCGAGAAGCACTCTCCGGCCAACGTGCCGAACGTCCAGCGACTGCTCCCAAAGCGAAGGAACCAGGACCCAAAGACCTAGCTGGCCTGAAGGGGCCCCAGGGGGCCCCCAAGCAGGCCCTCTCCATTTGGGTCTGGGGGCTTTCGTTGGGCCGGGAACCTGGGAGGTACCTGCCCGGTTGCAGGTCGCGGCCCGAGAAGCACTCTCCGGCCAACGTGCCAAACGTCCAGCGACTGCTCCCAAAGCGAAGGAGCCAGGACCCAAAGACCTAGCTGGCCTGAAGGGGCCCCAGGGGGCCCCCAAGCAGCCCCTCTCCATTTGGGTCTGGGGGCTTTCGTTGGGCCGGGAACCTGGGAGGTACCTGCCCGGTTGCAGGTCGCGGCCCGAGAAGCACTCTCCGGCCAACGTGCCAAACGTCCAGCGACTGCTCCCAAAGCGAAGGAGCCAAGACCCAAAGACCTAGCTGGCCTGAAGGGGCCCCAGGGGGCCCCCAAGCAGCCCCTCTCCATTTGGGTCTGGGGGCTTTCGTTGGGCCGGGAACCTGGGAGGTACCTGCCCGGTTGCAGGTCGCGGCCCGAGAAGCACTCTCCGGCCAACGTGCCGAACGTCCAGCGACTGCTCCCAAAGCGAAGGAGCCAGGACCCAAAGACCTAGCTGGCCTGAAGGGGCCCCAGGGGGCCCCCAAGCAGCCCCTCTCCATTTGGGTCTGGGGGCTTTCGTTGGGCCGGGAACCTGGGAGGTACCTGCCCGGTTGCAGGTCGCGGCCCGAGAAGCACTCTCCGGCCAACGTGCCGAACGTCCAGCGACTGCTCCCAAAGCGAAGGAGCCAGGACCCAAAGACCTAGCTGGCCTGAAGGGGCCCCAGGGGGCCCCCAAGCAGCCCCTCTCCATTTGGGTCTGGGGGCTTTCGTTGGGCCGGGAACCTGGGAGGTACCTGCCCGGTTGCAGGTCGCGGCCCGAGAAGCACTCTCCGGCCAACGTGCCAAACGTCCAGCGACTGCTCCCAAAGCGAAGGAGCCAGGACCCAAAGACCTAGCTGGCCTGAAGGGGCCCCAGGGGGCCCCCAAGCAGCCCCTCTCCATTTGGGTCTGGGGGCTTTCGTTGGGCCGGGAACCTGGGAGGTACCTGCCCGGTTGCAGGTCGCGGCCCGAGAAGCACTCTCCGGCCAACGTGCCGAACGTCCAGCGACTGCTCCCAAAGCGAAGGAGCCAGGACCCAAAGACCTAGCTGGCCTGAAGGGGCCCCAGGGGGCCCCCAAGCAGCCCCTCTCCATTTGGGTCTGGGGGCTTTCGTTGGGCCGGGAACCTGGGAGGTACCTGCCCGGTTGCAGGTCGCGGCCCGAGAAGCACTCTCCGGCCAACGTGCCAAACGTCCAGCGACTGCTCCCAAAGCGAAGGAGCCAGGACCCAAAGACCTAGCTGGCCTGAAGGGGCCCCAGGGGGCCCCCAAGCAGCCCCTCTCCATTTGGGTCTGGGGGCTTTCGTTGGGCCGGGAACCTGGGAGGTACCTGCCCGGTTGCAGGTCGCGGCCCGAGAAGCACTCTCCGGCCAACGTGCCAAACGTCCAGCGACTGCTCCCAAAGCGAAGGAGCCAGGACCCAAAGACCTAGCTGGCCTGAAGGGGCCCCAGGGGGCCCCCAAGCAGCCCCTCTCCATTTGGGTCTGGGGGCTTTCGTTGGGCCGGGAACCTGGGAGGTACCTGCCCGGTTGCAGGTCGCGGCCCGAGAAGCACTCTCCGGCCAACGTGCCGAACGTCCAGCGACTGCTCCCAAAGCGAAGGAGCCAGGACCCAAAGACCTAGCTGGCCTGAAGGGGCCCCAGGGGGCCCCCAAGCAGCCCCTCTCCATTTGGGTCTGGGGGCTTTCGTTGGGCCGGGAACCTGGGAGGTACCTGCCCGGTTGCAGGTCGCGGCCCGAGAAGCACTCTCCGGCCAACGTGCCGAACGTCCAGCGACTGCTCCCAAAGCGAAGGAGCCAGGACCCAAAGACCTAGCTGGCCTGAAGGGGCCCCAGGGGGCCCCCAAGCAGCCCCTCTCCATTTGGGTCTGGGGGCTTTCGTTGGGCCGGGAACCTGGGAGGTACCTGCCCGGTTGCAGGTCGCGGCCCGAGAAGCACTCTCCGGCCAACGTGCCGAACGTCCAGCGACTGCTCCCAAAGCGAAGGAGCCAGGACCCAAAGACCTAGCTGGCCTGAAGGGGCCCCAGGGGGCCCCCAAGCAGCCCCTCTCCATTTGGGTCTGGGGGCTTTCGTTGGGCCGGGAACCTGGGAGGTACCTGCCCGGTTGCAGGTCGCGGCCCGAGAAGCACTCTCCGGCCAACGTGCCGAACGTCCAGCGACTGCTCCCAAAGCGAAGGAGCCAGGACCCAAAGACCTAGCTGGCCTGAAGGGGCCCCAGGGGGCCCCCAAGCAGCCCCTCTCCATTTGGGTCTGGGGGCTTTCGTTGGGCCGGGAACCTGGGAGGTACCTGCCCGGTTGCAGGTCGCGGCCCGAGAAGCACTCTCCGGCCAACGTGCCGAACGTCCAGCGACTGCTCCCAAAGCGAAGGAGCCAGGACCCAAAGACCTAGCTGGCCTGAAGGGGCCCCAGGGGGCCCCCAAGCAGCCCCTCTCCATTTGGGTCTGGGGGCTTTCGTTGGGCCGGGAACCTGGGAGGTACCTGCCCGGTTGCAGGTCGCGGCCCGAGAAGCACTCTCCGGCCAACGTGCCGAACGTCCAGCGACTGCTCCCAAAGCGAAGGAGCCAGGACCCAAAGACCTAGCTGGCCTGAAGGGGCCCCAGGGGGCCCCCAAGCAGCCCCTCTCCATTTGGGTCTGGGGGCTTTCGTTGGGCCGGGAACCTGGGAGGTACCTGCCCGGTTGCAGGTCGCGGCCCGAGAAGCACTCTCCGGCCAACGTGCCAAACGTCCAGCGACTGCTCCCAAAGCGAAGGAGCCAGGACCCAAAGACCTAGCTGGCCTGAAGGGGCCCCAGGGGGCCCCCAAGCAGCCCCTCTCCATTTGGGTCTGGGGGCTTTCGTTGGGCCGGGAACCTGGGAGGTACCTGCCCGGTTGCAGGTCGCGGCCCGAGAAGCACTCTCCGGCCAACGTGCCGAACGTCCAGCGACTGCTCCCAAAGCGAAGGAGCCAGGACCCAAAGACCTAGCTGGCCTGAAGGGGCCCCAGGGGGCCCCCAAGCAGCCCCTCTCCATTTGGGTCTGGGGGCTTTCGTTGGGCCGGGAACCTGGGAGGTACCTGCCCGGTTGCAGGTCGCGGCCCGAGAAGCACTCTCCGGCCAACGTGCCGAACGTCCAGCGACTGCTCCCAAAGCGAAGGAGCCAGGACCCAAAGACCTAGCTGGCCTGAAGGGGCCCCAGGGGGCCCCCAAGCAGCCCCTCTCCATTTGGGTCTGGGGGCTTTCGTTGGGCCGGGAACCTGGGAGGTACCTGCCCGGTTGCAGGTCGCGGCCCGAGAAGCACTCTCCGGCCAACGTGCCAAACGTCCAGCGACTGCTCCCAAAGCGAAGGAGCCAGGACCCAAAGACCTAGCTGGCCTGAAGGGGCCCCAGGGGGCCCCCAAGCAGCCCCTCTCCATTTGGGTCTGGGGGCTTTCGTTGGGCCGGGAACCTGGGAGGTACCTGCCCGGTTGCAGGTCGCGGCCCGAGAAGCACTCTCCGGCCAACGTGCCAAACGTCCAGCGACTGCTCCCAAAGCGAAGGAGCCAGGACCCAAAGACCTAGCTGGCCTGAAGGGGCCCCAGGGGGCCCCCAAGCAGCCCCTCTCCATTTGGGTCTGGGGGCTTTCGTTGGGCCGGGAACCTGGGAGGTACCTGCCCGGTTGCAGGTCGCGGCCCGAGAAGCACTCTCCGGCCAACGTGCCAAACGTCCAGCGACTGCTCCCAAAGCGAAGGAGCCAGGACCCAAAGACCTAGCTGGCCTGAAGGGGCCCCAGGGGGCCCCCAAGCAGCCCCTCTCCATTTGGGTCTGGGGGCTTTCGTTGGGCCGGGAACCTGGGAGGTACCTGCCCGGTTGCAGGTCGCGGCCCGAGAAGCACTCTCCGGCCAACGTGCCAAACGTCCAGCGACTGCTCCCAAAGCGAAGGAGCCAGGACCCAAAGACCTAGCTGGCCTGAAGGGGCCCCAGGGGGCCCCCAAGCAGCCCCTCTCCATTTGGGTCTGGGGGCTTTCGTTGGGCCGGGAACCTGGGAGGTACCTGCCCGGTTGCAGGTCGCGGCCCGAGAAGCACTCTCCGGCCAACGTGCCAAACGTCCAGCGACTGCTCCCAAAGCGAAGGAGCCAGGACCCAAAGACCTAGCTGGCCTGAAGGGGCCCCAGGGGGCCCCCAAGCAGCCCCTCTCCATTTGGGTCTGGGGGCTTTCGTTGGGCCGGGAACCTGGGAGGTACCTGCCCGGTTGCAGGTCGCGGCCCGAGAAGCACTCTCCGGCCAACGTGCCAAACGTCCAGCGACTGCTCCCAAAGCGAAGGAGCCAGGACCCAAAGACCTAGCTGGCCTGAAGGGGCCCCAGGGGGCCCCCAAGCAGCCCCTCTCCATTTGGGTCTGGGGGCTTTCGTTGGGCCGGGAACCTGGGAGGTACCTGCCCGGTTGCAGGTCGCGGCCCGAGAAGCACTCTCCGGCCAACGTGCCAAACGTCCAGCGACTGCTCCCAAAGCGAAGGAGCCAGGACCCAAAGACCTAGCTGGCCTGAAGGGGCCCCAGGGGGCCCCCAAGCAGCCCCTCTCCATTTGGGTCTGGGGGCTTTCGTTGGGCCGGGAACCTGGGAGGTACCTGCCCGGTTGCAGGTCGCGGCCCGAGAAGCACTCTCCGGCCAACGTGCCAAACGTCCAGCGACTGCTCCCAAAGCGAAGGAGCCAGGACCCAAAGACCTAGCTGGCCTGAAGGGGCCCCAGGGGGCCCCCAAGCAGCCCCTCTCCATTTGGGTCTGGGGGCTTTCGTTGGGCCGGGAACCTGGGAGGTACCTGCCCGGTTGCAGGTCGCGGCCCGAGAAGCACTCTCCGGCCAACGTGCCAAACGTCCAGCGACTGCTCCCAAAGCGAAGGAGCCAGGACCCAAAGACCTAGCTGGCCTGAAGGGGCCCCAGGGGGCCCCCAAGCAGCCCCTCTCCATTTGGGTCTGGGGGCTTTCGTTGGGCCGGGAACCTGGGAGGTACCTGCCCGGTTGCAGGTCGCGGCCCGAGAAGCACTCTCCGGCCAACGTGCCAAACGTCCAGCGACTGCTCCCAAAGCGAAGGAGCCAGGACCCAAAGACCTAGCTGGCCTGAAGGGGCCCCAGGGGGCCCCCAAGCAGCCCCTCTCCATTTGGGTCTGGGGGCTTTCGTTGGGCCGGGAACCTGGGAGGTACCTGCCCGGTTGCAGGTCGCGGCCCGAGAAGCACTCTCCGGCCAACGTGCCAAACGTCCAGCGACTGCTCCCAAAGCGAAGGAGCCAGGACCCAAAGACCTAGCTGGCCTGAAGGGGCCCCAGGGGGCCCCCAAGCAGCCCCTCTCCATTTGGGTCTGGGGGCTTTCGTTGGGCCGGGAACCTGGGAGGTACCTGCCCGGTTGCAGGTCGTGGCCCGAGAAGCACTCTCCGGCCAACGTGCCAAACGTCCAGCGACTGCTCCGCCCCCAAGCAGCCCCTCTCCATTTGGGTCTGGGGGCTTTCGTTGGGCCGGGAACCTGGGAGGTACCCGTGGCCCGAGAAGCACTCTCCGGCCAACGTGCCAAACGTCCAGCGACTGCTCCCAAAGCGAAGGAGCCAGGACCCCAAAGACTAGCTGGCCTGAAGGGGGCCCCAGGGGGCCCCCAAGCAGCCCCTCTCCATTTGGGTCTGGGGGCTTTCGTTGGGCCGGGAACCTGGGAG